>NC_142646.1:13079948-13386692 GCF_053813885.1 Theobroma cacao
TTAATTCAAATTTTAAATTTACAACATATCAGTGGTCTCCAATTACTCTATTTTCAAAATCGTTATTTCGTTTCAAAACAATTTATAAAATATTTTCATTTAAACTCATTTTGTTTACAAAACATAAAAATTTACCATTTGAACTCATTTTCATAAAATTCACCAAAACCGAATAAAAACATACTTTAGATAATTAAAATGATGGTAAGGTTACTCACCGTGTCTAGAGTGGGGATTTTCGAAATACTCAGACTACTGGTCCTCGGGTGCAATTCCCTTACCTTTATCGGAGGACTCACCACCTTGACACAGTACAAAATCGAGAAATTCACCACATTGGTACTAAATTGAAACTAAACTAATTTAGACTACTAATGCTTGATATGGAATGCAAAAATGTCTAAATTTTTGCCTAAACGCAGTGTTAGCCTATTTCGATCTTTTACCCGATAAATCGATATACTTGTCCGTTTAAACTCCAAATTAATTTTTTTCAATTTCTATACCTCAATTGCACCCAAATTGACTTAATGTCCCTTAGTGTGGTGCAAATTATCAGTCCCGATGGCAAATTACGAAAATACCCCTAGTGGGTAAAAATTTATATTTTTACTCCGAAAATTCCCATTATTTTTCTAGGCTCATAATTCATCATTATTCATCATAATTCCTCAAATAAACATCAAGATCAGCAGCCAATATTCCCCTAAAAAATTTGGCATAATGGGTTTCAATGGGAGAAAATTATATCTCTAGCTTATTTTTGCTATATTTCAATATAACTTAACTAAAATCACTTAATTCAATTATAATCAACCAAAAATCAAGCTCAAAACTCATCCATGGAGCTTTGGCCAGCATGGGTGTCCATACCCACTTTCTAATTTTGCATGAAAATGAGAAAAAAAATGCATGGGTAGTGAAAATCACAAGGAAAATCAATGAAATTTACCTTTTCAATGCTTGATTTCTTGATTTCTCTTGATTTTCCCCAAATTTTCAAGTGGGGTTCTTATTTTTTTCCCCCCCCCCTTTTCTCCCCTGGTTTGGACAGCTGAAGAAGATGAGAATTCTGGAATTTTTACCTTTTTAAAGGCTAAAATAATATAATATTATTTTATTCATTTTTTAATGTTTTATTAATTCCTTAAATTCTAGCCATCCATTTGTTTCCAAATTTTCACCATACACTTGTCCAACATATCCATAGCTTAGATAAAATTCTCAGACTTATCCAAAGTCTTGGTGGAGTAATTTTTGAAATTTAAACTTTTGCCCCGTAAAAGTCAAAAATTACATTTTTGCCCCAAAAACTGAAAAATTGCCCATAGACATATTTTTCATCCCTTATACTCATACCATTCTCCAATTTGTCAAATTTGATCTAAATTCTCTCAAAATCTCAAATTTTATCCGCGAGTGGTAAAATTACGATTTTGCCCCTACACTCTAGAAATCACTGGAATTAAACTTTTTCACTGTCAAACCCTCAAATTATACTCCAATAAGTCAAATGGGGCCAAAAAAAAAATCTTTTCTAAAAATTCCCATTGTGTCCCTAGGTGGCAAATGACCATTTTGCCCCTAGATAGTGAAAATTCCGGTTTGACTCCAAATTGATCCTCGAACTCTAAATCACCATATTAAACCATTCTGGGACTTTAATATTCTTAATTTCATTTTAAATTCTCTATTTGATCTAGTTCGGGACTTAAATTAACTTAATTGTACTATTTGGTACATTGTCATCTTTTAACGATTTTTCTTTCGGGGCTTTCCAAGTATGCAAGCATATTGTCAATCATATGAATGACATGAAAAGTATTTTATAAGATCGGGCTTGAGAATGATTGTGAAAGGTATTGTTGATCTGGCTTCAAAGGATGATAATTGCCATAAATAAAGTGTCATGACCCGGAACCTCCCTCAGGCCCATGACAATCGTCGAGACGTCCCGATTGACACTCATTATCCGGAATGGCAACTGGAACCCCGCAAGGCTTACATATCAGTTTCTTTCCTTTCCTGTGAGCAATCGTTGTTAAATATCGAGTTTTTAGAGAATATACACTATTTTAGATCAAAAACAATCAAAATAAAATTTTCGCCACACAGGGATATTTTGGTCATTTTTTCTCAAAAATTTCGAAACTGGCTAAAACATAATATACAAGTACAAAGCACATAATTCATATTCAAAATGAGTTTAAAAGTCTAAAATCTTCATTTAAAATGAAATTATAGTTATTTGAATATAATAAGAAAATAAAAGAAGTATTAAGGGAAATATTCTATTTTCTTATAAAACAATATTTATAGAGTTATACTTGAATAATTTTTATAGCGTAAAACCTAAATAAATTTATACATACTGAAATACAGTAAGCCAAAAAATTTAATTTAATTTACAATAACAAGAGGGCCCCCGAATAAACAAAAGTAAAGAGGACTGTGAACCTACGGTTTGGAAAATGCAGATCCAATGGTAGTCCTCGATGAGATCAGCTATCTACAATCTATACTGAACCTGAAATGGGTGGAAATGAGGGTGGTGAGATTATAAAATCTCAATGAGTAAACAGACATTATCATAAATATCTAAAGGCAAGTAAAATAGAGGCAAGTTTAAACAACAAATTTCAACCCATTTCATAATGTTTTCAATTTATTTCTTAAACCATAAAATATTTGTAATTTACCGAAACAGTTGTTAAGGCTTATGTCTTTTATTAAAACAAGGCTCAAGCAAAAACTAATCCTCGAGGATACCTTGGCCGAGGCATCTAACCGAGTCTGCCAAGGGTGTTAAAATATTCACACGTGAAACACATTTTTATTTTTAAAACAAGTCGTCCCTTGGTGTTGGCCGAGTTACACATTCACGTGGGGGTTCGACGTGAAGTGAGCTCTAATACTACCCCGGGAGTTACCCTCTTCGCCTCTACAATCAGAATAACTATATAACTAGGTTTACCGTGCCCCTCTAATAGGTAGTCCACGGAAACCCATCACTGCAGTGACTAACCCACCAATTTTAATAAAATTTTGACAGTATAACGTGGCTTTTATTTATTTATCCAGCCTGCATAGTAAAAATAACTTACATAAATTTCCCAATGCACTCACAAAATATAGCCACATATACTCATTTCTCTTAAGCCATTCCTAAGAAAATATATATTTTTCAAGTCAATTTGCAGCCTTCAATTACTCAATTTCATAATCAATACAATATATTTTTATTTGTCACATTTATTCCTAAAACATCAAAAACCCTATTTTAATCTCGTTTTCATTTCATAAAATACATAAAGGGAATTTAAAAATAAACTCTAGATAATTTACAATAATAATAAGCTTACTCACAGTTTGTACAAACTAAAAGCTTTCTAAGCGCCCCGATCACTACACGTTGGGTACAACTTCCTTGCCTTTTCCGGAAGGCTCTCCTCCTAGACACATTGCAAAAATTTACAGAATTCATCACATTAATGCTAAATCACTATATATTTGACTTAAATCCTATACTAATGCATCGTATGAAATGCAATAGCCAAAAATGGCTTGAACATGGTATTAACCTATTTTTGGCACTTTACCCGATAAATTGCTAACGCGCTCCATTTTATCTCTAAATTGTCCCATTTTCTCTCCAACATTTCTAACCATTAATTATCAGCCAATATCCCCCTAAAATCACCGAAATCAGCTCACTCTCTTTCTTGGAAAATTTGGCCAAAAATGGGATATTAACTCGGTTAATTTTCTACTTTGTTTTTCTATCACGTTAAATCGTTTTTCATCATTTTCTCTTCATTTCCCTTAGAATAAAATCAATTCATCATCATTGTACAGCATTGAGCATCCAGCCAAGAGTGGGTATTGGGAAAAATTCATGCTTTCTTGCCCAATTTAATTTCTATACACATTTAACTAACTAAAACTATCAATTTAACTAAAAATCAAAACCTAAAAATTCCAAAATTCCCCCCCTTGAATTTCGGCCAGCACATGGTGTCACTCTTTGATCTCTCTCCTCAAGCATGCCCAATGGAAATAAAGGCATAGAAAAGGTAGAAATCAAGCTAAAATCGAAAAATCTTACCGTTAGACGAGTAAACGGACGAAATTTGCGATTTCCCCTTTGAATTTTCTTGTTTCTCTTTGGTTTTTCTTTTTTTCTTCCTTTCCTCTCTATTTCCTCTCTTGTTCTTCCTTATGGCCAGCCAGCGCTTAAAATGGGGTTTAAATGGGCTGCCTTTTCATTAAAATAATATTATATCATTTTAAAAATGCCACGTGTCACTTTCCCATTGGCCCATTTTTAAAATTTCATCCATTTGTTTCCAAATTTTCACCATACACTTGTCCCATATATTCATAGCTTAGATAAAAATCTCAGACTTATCCAAAGTCTCAGTCGAGAAATTTTTAAAATTTACACTTTTGCCCCTATAAAAGTGAAAAATTACATTTTTGCCCAAAAAACTGAAAAATTGCCCGTAGACATATTTTTCATCCCTTATACTCATATCATTCTCCAATTTGTCAAATTTGATCTTAATTCTCTCAAAATCTCAAATTTTATCCTCTAGTGGCAAAATTACGACTTTTGCCCCTACACTCCAAAAATCACAAGAATTAAACTTTTTCACTTCCTATCACTAAATTATACTCCAAATAGTTAATCTTGGTCAAAAATTTCACTCCATGATCAAATTATTATCTTAGGTGGCAAAATGACGATTTTTGCCCTCGAACATCAAAATTTTCGATTTTACCCCAAATGAACCCTCGAACTCCGAACAATCATTTTTAGTCATTCCTTGACTATAAAATATTAAATTTCATCCTACAATTCCTATTTGAACTAGTTTGAGGTTAAATCAATTTAAGTGTACCGTTAGGTACAATATCTGGTTTCGTCTATTCTTAGGTGCTTTTCTAGCGTAATAACATGCTACTCAGTGCATGTATGTCATGACATGTGTTTATAGGGTTAGGTTTTACATAAAGCATTTAATTGAACCGAAGGTGAACGAGGTAAATAAATTGAATGTCCCTATAGAAGGAAAAAGGAATAGGATCATAGAAGAAGATTGATAACGTCACATTGACGTGAATTCGAGGACGAATTCTGTAAAGCCCGACCTTATAAAATACTATTCATGACATACATGTGATGATAGCATGATTACATGCTAAGAGAGTCTCGAAAAATTTACAAAAGTCGGTATTGTACTTAGAGGTACAACAAAGTTTATTTAATCCTCGAACTAGATCAAATAGGAATTTTAAGGTGAGATTAAGAGTTTCATAGTTCATGGATGACTTAAAATGGTAATTTGGAGTTTGAGGATCAATTTGGAGTCAAATCGAAATTTTCACTAACTAGGGGCAAAATGGTCATTTGCCACTTGGGGACAAAATGAGAATTTTAGAAAAGATTTTTTTGACCCCATTTGACTTATTAGAGTATAATTTGACTTATTGAAGTATGATTTGAGGTTTAGAAGTGAAAAATTTTAATTTCGGTATAATTTGGAGTATAGGGGTAAAATGGTAATTTTGCCACCTCAGGGGCAAAATTGTAATTTTCCACCACCAGGATATTTTTTCCAGCACATGGTCTTCCTTTGTCTTCATCTTTGACCCTTGACTAAACATGTGGTGGAGATAAAATGTTTAAATTTTTAAAATTTTAAAAACGGGCCAATGACATGATGCCATGTGTCATGCCTTTATTAATTTATTATTTTCCCTTTTAAAAGGCACAAAATCAGCCCATCTTCCATCCCATGGCCGGCCAAACCAGCAAGAAGAGAGAGAAAACAAAAACAAAACCCTAGAGAGAGAAAATCAAAGAAAAAGTGTGAATTTTCAAGGAAATTAAGTGAAAAAGGTGAGTTTTTTTTTCTATTAAGCTTGAGTTTTCTTATTCCCAAGCATTTCTCTTTATTTTCCATGATTAAATTACATGTTTTCATGATGAATTCAATTCTGAAAAAATGGGTTAGGAGAGAGAAAGTTGTTGGATTTATTTGATTTTAATTTATGTTAGTGTTTTTAGTTAGTTTAGCATATTTAGAAACAAAACAACAAGAAAAGAATTTATTTTCTCCCCCAACCATTAATGGCTGAATTTACCATGTAGTGAGTGAGGATGAGTTTGATTTTATTCTAGGAGAATTGGTTAAGGAATGATGAATTATGAGCCTAGAAAAATAATGGGAATTTTCGGAGCAAAAATACGAATTTTTACCCATTAGGGGTATTTTCGTAATTTGCTGTTGGGACTGACAATTTGCACCACACTGAGGGACATTAAGTTAATTTGGGTGCAATTGAGGTATAGAAACTGAAAAGAATTAAATTGGAGTTTAAACGGACCTGTTAGGAATTTAATCGGGTGATAAGACGAATTAGGCCAATACCGGGTTTAAATAGTTACCAGTGCATTTTTGCATTCCATATCATGCATTGGTAATCTAAATTAGTTTAATTTTGATTTAGTACCAACTTGGTGAAACTCTCGATTTTGTACTATGTCAAGGTGGTGAGTCCTCCGATAAAGGCAAGGAAATTGCATCCGAGGACCAGTAGACAAAGTGCTTCGAAAGTCTGCATTCTAGACATTGTGAGTAAACTTACTGTCATTTTAATTATCTAGGGTGGTTTTTAGATGCTTTCATGAATTCTATGGAAAAAGGAATTTAAAAAGATAAATTTTCATGTTTTATGAATAAATGAGTTTCAATGAAATTAAATTATAAATTGTTTTGAAATTAATAGTGATTTTGAAAAATAGAGTACACGGAGACTGTTAATTGTGGCAATTTGATTGTTTAAATTAACTGGCTTATGATAAATCGAGCATGATTGGCTAGTTGGCAATTGTATTGAAATGCGAATTGTTTGGTTACCTTGAAAAACTACGAATTACAAAATTGTCATATCATGTTATTGAGTTTTATTATATGGTGGATTATATATTAATTAATCACTGCAGTAGGGGGTTTCTGTGGATCAGCCTTTTAGAGGGGCACGGTAAACCCCATTATATTCTTACCTCGAACGGAGAGGCGCGTAGGGTATCTCCTGGGGTAAAGCTTAGGGTTCACTTCACGCTAAACCACCACGTGAGGGGGAACTCAGCCAACGCCAAGGAACGGCTATATTTTCAAAACAAAAACATGATTTATGTGAAATGTGAATTTTAATAGCCTTGGCGGTCTCGGTAGGATGCCTCGGCCAAGGTGTCCCCGAGAATGGATTTATGACACAAGCCTAGATTTTTATGAGATTCATAAGCCTCTTTACGTGTTTTGAACAAAATGTGTTCTAATGCTATAACCCAGTTTATGATGATTTACTTTATTGTCTCAATGTACTCAACTCTAGATGTTTATGATGATGTTTGTTTACTCATTGGGATTTTATAATCTCACCACCCTCCTTTCCACCCATTTCAGGTTCAGTATAGACTGTAGATAGCTGATATCATCGAGGACTACAGTGGGATCTGCATTTTCCAAACCGTAGGTTCACAGTCCTCTTTACTTTTGTTTATTCGGGGGCACTCTTGTTATTGTAAATTAAATTAAAATATTTTGGCTTACTGTATTTAAGTATGTATAAATTTATTTAGCTTTTACGCTATAAAACTTATTCACGTATAACTTTATAAATATTGTTTTATAAGAAAATAAGATATTTTACTTAATATTTCTTTTATTCTCTTATTATATTCAAATAACCATAATTTCGTTTTAAATGAAGATTTTAGACTTTTAAACTCATTTTGAATATGAATTATGTGTTTTGTACTTGTATATTACGTTTTAGCCAGTTTCGAAATTTTTGAGAAAAATGACCAAAATACCCCTGTGAGACGAAAAATTAATATTTTATTTGTTTAAAGTTGGAAACAGCTTAAAATCTTTTAGAACACGATATTTGACAATGGTTGCTCACAAGGGAACAAAGAAACTGATAGTAAAGCCTTGCGGGGTTTCGGGTTGACATTTCGGGCAATAAGTGTCTATCGAAACACCGCGGCGGTTGCCACGGGCTCGAGGGGAGTACCGGGTCGTGACAAATTCTATTTAAGTAGGGGAGATTGAAATGCCCCATACTTTGATATGGTGACAAATAAAGCTTATCGGATGTGAATTGAGGTATAATAAGGTATTTTGGGAATTACGAAGACAAGATAAAATTTTTAGAATAAAATAATATTTTATTAATGAAATAATATTAAAATATTAATATTTAGCCGGATATCGAAATTAGACATGAAGAAGGATCATATGGTTGATCCAAGTAGGGGAGAAGATATCAAGCCTGACTCTATAAAATATCTGTCATGACATACATGTGATGGATAGCATGTTTGCAAGCTATGAGAGTCTCGAAAAATCGACAAAAGTCGATATTGTACCTAGAGGTACAACAAAGTTTATTTAAGCATTGCACTAGATCAAATAGAGAATTTAAGATGAAATTAAGAATATTAAAGTCCCAAAATGGTTTAATATGGTGATTTGGAGTTCGAGGATCAATTTGGAGTCAAACCGGAATTTTCACTATCCATGGGCAAAATGGTCATTTGCCACCTGGAGACAAAATGGAAATTTTAGAAAAGATTTTTTTAGCCCCATTTGACTTATTGGAGTATGATTTGAGGTTAAGAAGTGAAAAAAATTTATTCTTGGTATTTTTCGAAGCATAGGGGTAAAATGGTAATTTTGCCACCTTAGGGGCAAAACAGTAATTTTCCATCACCGAGACATTTGTTCAGCACATGGTCATCCCTTATCCTCATTTTGACCATTGACTAATTGTGTGGTGGAGATAAAAAGGATTAAAATTTTAAAAATGGACCAATGGAAACATGCCACATGTCAAGCAAGAATAGTTTATTATTTTCCATTAAAATCAGCCCATATTTATCCCATTTTCTCTTCAAGTGGCCGGCCATACTAAGAACAAGAGAGTAAAAGAAAGAAACAAGAAACCTAGGTGGGAAAATTGAAGAAAAAGTGTGGGATTTCAAGGAATCAAGCAATCAAAGGTAAAATTTCTTGATTTTGACTTGTGATCTACCTTTCCCATGCATTTCTCCTTATTTTCCATGATTAGATTTCATGTTTTCATGGTGAATTCATGGCTGCCCAAATGGGTATGGAGAGAGAATGAAGTTAGATTAATTTGATTTTAAGTTATGTTAGTGTTTTTAGTTAGTTTAGCAAATTTAGAAACAAAACAACAAGAAAAGAATTCATTTTCCTCCATTACCATTATTGGCTGAATTTTCTAGGGGAATATTGGCTGCTGATCTTGATGTTTATTTGAAGAATTATGATGAATAATGATGAATTATGAGCCTAGAAAAATAATGGGAATTTTCGGAGCAAAAATATGAATTTTTACCCACTAGGGGTATTTTCATAATTTATTATCGAGACTGATAATTTGCACCACACTAAGGGACATTAAGTCAATTTGGGTGCAATTGAGGTATAGAAACTGAAAGATATTGATTTGGAGTTAAATTGGAGGTTTTAGCCAATTACACCGAGAATAGTGCGAATTAGGTCGAATATCGTATTTAAACGGCTATTCGAACATTTTGCAACACATATCGTGCATTCATATAGATTTAGAGAGCCTGAAATAATTTATGAGAAATTGACACAATTTATTGAAATTCGTGTCACGTATGATGTATAGGTGGTGAGCCCTCTAACAAGAGTAAAGAGATGGTGCCCGAAGACTGGGAATAGGAGTATATCGAACTCCTAGTACTGTGAGTAACCTTATCATCATTTTAATTATCTAAAGTATGATTTTAATCGATTTTGGTGGAATTTTATGAAAATGAGTTTAAATGGTTAATTTTTGGTTTTACAAATAAAATATGTTTAAATAAAATGATTTTATAAATTGTATTGAAACGAAATAACGATTTTGAAAAATAGAGTAATTGGAGACCACTGGTATGTTGTAGATTTATGATTTGAATAAATGGCTTACGATAATATTTGCATGAATGGCTGAATTGGTATTTATGTTGAAATATATGAAATGTGTATTTAGCCTTGAAAGGCTGTGAATTACAATAATTGCCATGTCATGCTAGAATGAATTTTATTGTATGGTGGGTTATTTAACTAGCCATTGCAGTAGGCAGGTTTCTGTGGGCCAGCCTATTAGAGGGGCACGGTAAACCCCGTTATATCTTACCTTAGTATGAGAGGCGCGGGTGGATAACTCTTGAGGCTAACAGTTTTAGAGTTCACTTCACGCCGAACCACCTTGTGATGATGAACTCCGCTAATGCCAAGGAACGGCTATATTTTCAATATAAAAACATGATTTATGTGTTCAAAACTTTTTAACAACCTTGGCGGACTCGGTTGGGATAGCCCTCGATCAAGGTATCCCTGATAACTGAGTATGATAATGATTTCGGCACGAGCCAAAGTTTTAAGAAGTTCATAAGCCATACTAATTACTTGATTTAAATAAATTGATTTCATTTGGTTGAAATAAGTCGAAAGATGATAAATTACAGTTTAATGAAATGTTTTTATAGTCTCCTTTTACTCGCCTTTAGATATTTTAAATGATATTTGTTTACTCACTGGGATTTTATAATCTCACCACCCTCATTTCCACCCATTTCAGGCTCAGGATAGTCGGTAGATAGCTCATTTCATCGAGGGTTACAATTGGACTGGCATCCTCAAAATATGTAGGTTTATCTTTCTAGATACTTTTAGTCGTTCGTGGGCCCACGTGTCACTACAAATTTAATTTTATACTCTGATTATCTGTATTACAATATATATGAATTTATTTTACTTTTACGCTGTAAAAATTATTTATGCAGTGTTCTTAAAATATTGTTTTATGAGAAAATTGAATATTTTATTCAATATTTTTATTTTATACTAATAGTCATAATTTCATTTTAAACGAATGTTTTAGACATCCAAAATTATTTTTGATTATGAAATATGTGTTTTCCACTTTCATACTACATTTTTAACTGATTTTGAGATTTTTGGAAAAAATGACTAAAATGCCCTTATGAGACAAAATTTTGGTTTTATCTGTTTTAAGTTGGAAATAGCTCAAAATCCTTTAGAACATAATATTTGGCAATAGTTACTCACCAGGGAAAATGAGAAACTGATATTAAGCCTTGCGGGGTTTCGGATGGCATTCCGAGAGATAAGTGCCCATCGGGACACTACAGCGGTTGTCACGGGCTCGAAGGGAGTTCCGGGTCGTGACAATAAACTATTTCCAATTCAAGACAATAGAAAAATAAATTTTTCCTCACAGGGGCATTTTGGTCATTTTTTCTAAAAAATCTCGAAATCCGCTAAAAATGTAGTAAACGAGTACAAAACACATAATTCATAATCAAAAATGAGTTTTAAAGTCTAAAATCTTCATTTAAAATGAAATTACGATTATTTGGATATAATAAGAAAATAAAAGAAATATTAAGTAAAATATTTTATTTTCTTATAAAACAATATTTATAGAGTTATACGTAAATAATTTTTGCAGCGTAAAAGCTAAATAAATTCATACATACTGTAATACAGTAAGTCAGATTATTTAATTTAATTTACAATAACAAGTGGGCCTCCGAATAACTCAAAGTAAAGAGGACTGTGAACCTACAGTTTGAAGGAATGCAAATCCAAAGGTAGTCCTCAATGAACTCAGCTATCTACAACCTAATCTGAACCTGAAATTGGTGAAAAGGAGAGTGGTGAGATTATATAATCCTAGTGAGTAAACAAACATCATCCGAAATATCTAAAGTCGAGTAAAATGAGACAATTAAAATATTTCATCTCAATATGTATTTCATAACATAAATATTCATTTCATTTAAATATTCAACATGGCTTATGAGTATCTTAAAAGCTTGTCTCCTGCCAAAATCATTCTCGGGAATACCTTGGCTGAGGCATCTAACCGAGTTCGCCAAGGCTGTTAAAAAGTTCATATACACGTAAACATATTTTTAGTTTGAAAAAACGCAGTCATTCCTTGGCGTTAGCGGAGTTCATCATCATGAGGTGGTTCGGCGTGCCGTGAACTCTGTCCATACCTCAGGAGATACCCTACACGCCTCTCCGACTGAGGTACATATATATATATATATATATCTGGATTCCATGCCCCTCTAATAGGCTGGTCCACAGAATCTGTCAACTGCTGTCACGACCCGGTACTCCCTTCGAGCCCGTGACAACCACCGCGGTGTCCCGGTAGACACTTATTGCCCGGAATGTCAACTCGAAACCCTGCAAGGCTTTACTATCAGTTTCTCTGTTCCCTTGTGAGCAACCATTGTCAAATATCGTGTTCTAGAAGATTTTAAGCTGTTTCCAACTTTAAACAAATAAAATATTAATTTTTCGTCTCACAAGGGTATTTTGGTCATTTTTCTCAAAAATTTTGAAACTGGCTAAAATGTAATATACAAGTACAAAACACATAATTCATATTCAAAATGAGTTTAAAAGTCTAAAATCTTCATTTAAAATGAAATTATGGTTATTTGAATATAATAAGAAAATAAAAGAAATATTAAGTAAAATATTCTATTTTCTTATAAAACAATATTTATAGAGTTATACGTGAATAATTTTTATAGCGTAAAAGCTAAATAAATTTATACATACTTAAATACAGTAAGCCAAAACATTTAATTTAATTTACAATAACAAAAGTGCCCCCGATTAAACAAAAGTAAAGAGGACTGTGAACCTACGGTTTGGAAAATGCAGATCCCACTGTAGTCCTCGATGAGATTAGCTATC
Source organism: Theobroma cacao (assembly GCF_053813885.1). NCBI lineage: Eukaryota > Viridiplantae > Streptophyta > Magnoliopsida > Malvales > Malvaceae > Theobroma > Theobroma cacao. The sequence continues at coordinate 13,092,800 of NC_142646.1, forward strand.
TACAGTCTATACTGAACCTGAAATGGGTGGAAAGGAGGGTGGTGAGATTATAAAATCTCAATGAGTAAACAGACATCATCATAAACATCTAGAGTTGAGTACATGGAGACAATAAAGTAAATCATCATAAACTGGGTTATACAATTAGAACACATCTCGTTCAAAATACGTAAAAAGGCTTATGAATCTCACAAAAATCTAGGCTTGTGCCATAAATCTATTCTCGGGGACACCTTGGCTGAGGCATCCTACCGAGACCGCCAAGGCTATTAAAATTCACATTTCACATAAATCATGTTTTTGTTTTGAAAACATAGCCGTTCCTTGGCGTTGGCTGAGTTCCCCTTCACGTGGTGATTTGGCGTGAAGTCAACCCTAAGCTTTACCCCAGGAGATACCCTACGAGCCTCTCCGTTCATGGTAAGAATATAATGGGGTTTACCATGCCCCTCTAAAAGGCTGGTCCACAGAAACCCCCTACTGCCGTGATTAATTAATATATAATCCACCATATAATAAAACTCAATAACATGATATGGCAATTTTGTAATTCGCAGTTTTTCAAGGCAACCAAACAATTCGCATTTCAATACAATTGCCAACTAGACAATCATGCTCGATTTATCATAAGCCAGTCAATTTAAACAATCAAATTGTCACAATTAACAATCTCCGTGTACTCTATTTTTCAAAATCATTATTAATTCCAAAACAATTTATAAATTAATTTCATTAAAACTCATTTATTCATAAAACATGAAAATTTAACTTTTTAAATTCCTTTTTCCATAGAATTCATGAAAGCATCTAAAAACCACCCTAGATAATTAAAATGATAGTAAGTTTACTCACAATGTCTAGAATGCAGACTTTCGAAGCACTCTGTCTACTGGTCCTCGGATGCAATTTCCTTGCCTTTATCGGAGGACTCACCACCTTGACACAGTACAAAATCGAGAATTTAACCAAGTTGGTACTAAATCAAAATTAAACTAATTTAGACTACCAATGCATGATATGGAATGCAAAAATGCACTGCTAACTATCTAAACTCGGTATTGGCCTAATTCGTCTTATCACCCGATTAAATTCCTAACGGGTCCGTTTAAACTCCAATTTAATTCTTTTCAGTTTCTATACCTCAATTCCACCCAAATTAACTTAATGTCCCTCAGTGTGGTGCAAATTATCAGTCCCAACAGTAAATTACGAAAATACCCCTAGTGGGTAAAAATTCGTATTTTTGCTTCGAAAATTCCCATTATTTTTTTAGGCTCATAATTCAGTATTCCTTAACCAATTCTCCTAGAATAAAATCAAACTCATCCTCACTCACTACATGGTAAATTCAGCCATTAATGGTTGGGGGAGAAAATAAATTCTTTTCTTGTTGTTTTGTTTCTAAATATGCTAAACTAACTAAAAACACTAACATAAATTAAAATCAAATAAATCCAACAACTTTCTCTCTCCTAACCCATTTTTTCAGAATTAAATTCATCATGAAAACATGTAATTTAATCATGGAAAATAAAGAGAAATGCTTGGGAATAAGAAAACTCAAGCTTAATAAAAAAAATCTCACCTTTTTCACTTAATTTCCTTGAAAATTCACACTTTTTCTTTGATTTTCTCTCTCTAGGGTTTTGTTTTTGTTTTCTCTCTCTTCTTGCTGGTTTGGCCGGCCATGGGGTGGAAGATGAGCTGATTTTTGTGCCTTTTAAAAAGGAAAATAATAAATTAATAAAGGCATGACACGTGGCATCATGTCATTGGTCCGTTTTTAAAATTTTAAAAATTTAAACATTTTATCTCCACCACATGTTTAGTCAAGGGTCAAAGATGAAGACAAAGGAAGACCATGTGCTGGAAAAAATATCCTGGTGGTGGAAAATTACAATTTTGCCCCTGAGGTGGCAAAATTACCATTTTACTTCTATACTCCAAATTATACCGAAATTAAAATTTTTCACTTTTAAACCTCAAATCATACTCCAATAAGTCAAATTATACTCCAATAAGTCAAATGAGGCCAAAAAATTCTTTTCTAAAATTCCCATTTTGTCCCCAGGTGGCAAATGATCATTTTGCCCCTGGTTAGTGAAAATTTCGATTTGACTCCAAATTGATCTTCAAACTCCAAATTACCATTTTAAGTCATCCATGAACTGTGAAACTCTTAATCTCACCTTAAAATTCCTATTTGATCTAGTTCGAGGATTAAATAAACTTTGTTGTACCTCTAGGTACAATACCGACTTTTATAAGGTTTTCAAGACTCTCCTAGCATGCAATCATGCTATCATCACATGTATGTCATGAATAGTATTTTATAAGGTCGGGCTTTACAACTGCAGCAAGCTAAACCCACCATACAATAAAATTTTGACAACATGACAGGGCTAATATTTTACTACCCAGCCTGTAAAGGTTAAATAAAACAATTCATACAATTCATAAAACATAGCCCAGCAAATCATGCCAACACAATAACAATATAACATAAGCCATCAATTTCCAATCATAAATTTACAACATACTCGTGGTCTCCAATTACTCTGTTTTCAAAATCGTTATTTCGTTTCAAGACAATTTATAAAATCTTTTCATTTAAACACATTTTCGTTTGCAAAACCTAAAATTAGCCATTTAACTCATTTTCATAAAATTTCACCAAAACTGAGTTAAAACATACTTTAGATAATTAAAATGATGATAAGGTTACTCACTATTTCGGGAGTCGAATTTCTAGAGTACTCTGACTACAAATCCTAGGGTACAATTTCATTGCCTTTATCGGAGGATTCATCACCTAGACATAATACAAAATCGAGAAACTTACTACATTAGTACTAAATCGAAATTAAACTAATTTAGACTACTAATGCATGATATGGAATGCAAAAATGTCCGAATAGTCGTTTAAATACGGTATTCGACCTAATTTGCACTATTCTCGGTGTAATTGGCTAAAACCTCCAATTTAACTCCAAATCGATTTCTTTCACTTTTTACACTTCAATTATACTTAAAATACCTCAATGACTGTGAATATAATTCAATTTATCAGTTCGAACCATAAATCGCACATGCCTATACATTAGGTAAAAATTCAGATTTTCATGCCAAAATTTTCCATTAAATTTCTAGCCTCACCAATCATTAAATACCACCAAAATATCATGAAATATCATCAATTTCAGCCTCAATATCCTCCCTAGAAAATTTGGCCTCTTGTGGGTTTGTGAAGAACAAAGTGATTTCTTGCTAGATTTTCATACTTTCCATTACTAAACAACCAAAAACACTTAATTAACTTGAAATCTAGCAAAATCAATGCTCAAAACCTCTCCTCTCAAATTCGGCCAGCATGGGTTCATCATGAAAACTTGAGTTCTAAGCATGGAAAATGAAAAAGAAAGCATGGGTAGTGTAAATCACAAGATAAAATCACAAAATTTTACCTTTATTAGCTTAATCCTTTGAAATCCCACACTTTTTCTTCAATTTTCCCACCTAGGTTTTCTTCTTTCTTTGTTCTTCTTTACTTCATGCTTTGGCCGGCCATAATGAAGAAAATAGGCTGATTTTTGCTGATTTTAAAGCTAAAAAAATAGATGGATATAAACTTGACACATGTCACCATCCCATTGGTCCATTTTTTTAAACTTAACAATTAAGCAATCTCTCTCCACCACTTAAATTTCCTTCAATTATCCATGATAATATTGGATAAAATCCATGTGCTGGACAAGTGTCGGGTGTGTAAAATTACAATTTTACCCTTGAGGTGGTAAAATTACCATTTTACCCCTATGTTTCAAAAAATACCGAGATTACAATTTTTTTCACTTCTCAATCTCAAATCATACTCCAATAAGTCAAATGGGGCCAAAAAATCTTTTCTAAAAATTTTCATTTTGTCCCCATGTGGCAAATGACCATGTTGTCCTTAGATAGTGAAAATTTCGGTTTGACTCCAAATTGATCCTCAAACTCTGAATTACCATTTTGAGTCATCCCTGGACTGTGAAGCTCTTAATTTCACCTTAAAATTCCTATTTGATCTAGTTCGAGGCTTAAATCAACTTTGTTATACCTCTAGGTACAATACCTACTTTTGTAAATTTTTCGGGACTCTCTTAGCATGCAATCATGCTATCATCACATGTATGTCATGACAAGTATTTTATAAGGTCAGGCTTTACATTTTTTTTATGAAAAATATTTTGCAGTATTCATTTTCAAAAAAAAATTTATCCTAAAAAATTTTCTTAAAAAAAGCATTTAAAAACATTATAATCTAAAAAATAATATCTTAATAATATAATTAAACTCAACAAATATTATCCAAATACAATGAAAAAAAGGGAAGATTACTCAAATTACATACATGCTAAAAAAACTTATTTTTGAGGGATTAACTATAGTTAACAAATTTTGAGTAAAATTAGTTCCATTAACAGCTCTTCTTCATTAACTCAATAAAGACTTTTGAAAGATTTTGATGATAGAGTGAACTGGCAAAGCTTATGCTATCCTTTATTTTTTCTCGAACAATAGATTTTAGAGTTGAAACAACATCCACAATTTAATCAAACATTTGATATGGAAGTACAAATCTAGAAATTGTAGATACCCATTTTTATCCCATTCATATTTATATTTACTTATTTTTATTTTTATTTTTTTTATTAAACATCCTTCTTTATTTTATTTATATTTCTTTTCTTTTATTTATTTTATATATTCTAGGATTATATTGGGGCCTGAATTGAAAAATTTTATTTGCCTAGGCCTTGTTGGGATTCTTTTTAATGCTCTATGAACCTTATATGACTCAAAAACAAGCTTAACAGATTAATTGAACTTAAAATGGATTAGACATGGATTTAAATAGGAAAACAATACATTAAAGTAGGATCAAGTGAAGAACTTTCTAGAAAATACAAATAACAGAATGACAAGCCAACTAGCAAAAAAATAACCAGGGCCTAATTAGTACAAGGAAAATTCCACACTGCCAAGTGCTTGAAATCGCACCTGGAAGAGGCAAAAACATGAAGAATCAATGGCTAATCGAACACCAGGGAGAGCATTTTCAACATTCCAAACCCTATGATTCTACCAACCAAATACCTAGCCAAATAGAAAAATTTTCAGCATTTTCAGCATTTTCAACACCAGGGACAAATTTTTTCAAAGAAAGAGGGCAGAATTCTAAAGAGCCAAATAGAAAACCTAGCAGCTAATCTATGAAAAACATTCCCTAGAAATCCTTACTGAAACCACTTAAAAAAATAGCCCAAACCCTATGATTCTACCAACCAAATACCTAGCCACATATACTACCACAAAGAAATCAATAAAAAAAACTAAAAGAATCTGAGAACGATGAATTGTTTTCTCTTTTTATTTTGGGATTCCAAATCTGTATTTGGGAGTTTAGGGCCGGTAGATTTTGATTTTCTGATAGTTGTGGAGGAGAGAAAAAGAAGGTGGGTTTTAAAGAAAGGAATGGTGAGCAATGATGGTGAGAGGTAAAGAAGAAAGAGTAAAAGCTTCAATTGTAAGAGAAAGATAAAAGTTTGAAGGCGTTCAGGGTTTTAGAGAGAGGGGAAAGAGAACCGAAAATAGAGAAAGAAAAGAAGTGAAGAAAATGGGAGAGATGAAGGAAATAGAGTTTTTATACATAAGGTTTGGGAGCTAAACGACGTCATTTTAGGGTAGGTATTAGTCATAAAACGACGTAGTTATGACAAAGAAAGGAAGCTGCTTTAGTAAGCACAAAACGGTGCGTTGAGGGAAAAAGGCTTGGTGGGCTACAGCAAGCTTAGGCTGTTGGCTCCATTGGTTTTTATGATAAAAAAACATTCCCATTTATTTGTGTCTAATACCTTTGCTTGAGTGTGTAGGAAATTAACATATGAAATTAATTTATTAACTCTTCAAAGAGTATTTTTGATAGAAAAATAGGGATAAAATTAACAAGATGTAACTGAATAACAAGGAGGAAGCTTATTGGTGAAACAAGGAAGAACATTGGTTGACCAAATTTCAAATTGGAGAAATGACGAGCTGAAGAGTTTGAGAAATAAAATCAGTTTAGTCGATCAAGTCAGTCAACTAAGTGCTCTCTGTCAGAATCTGTAAACCAGAAACAGAACCAACTTAGTCAACCAAGTTAGTTGACTAAGAGCTCTCTGTCTGCAATTTGAACCAGAGCACTACAAGACAAATTAACGGCTAGAACTCATCCTCAACTGTTTCCAACGTATATAAACTGCCAAACTGCCATCAGAGTTGGATCTCCAAGTATAAAAAGGTCTTCCAACAATTAGAAACAAGTTTTTAGAAGCCTTGAAAGAGATTTGAGCTATAGAAAGTTAAAAAACCAAAAAAGCTTCACTGCACTTGTCTGCACTTAAACACCTACTCTTTGCATTTGTATTTAGCACTCAATCTTGTACCATTCAAATCAACCAGTGATTATAGGTACCTTCATTTACTACTTCTCTTGTATTCTTAGAGTGAGGGAGTCACTCTAAGGGATTGTTCAAGCTTGGAATAGCTTGATTGTTAAAGGTTGTGGTTGAGCCTTGGAAAACCACTTTGGGTTTTAGTTGAGCCCATGAAAAACTAGTGTAAAAGGTTGTGGCTGAGCTTGGTAAAAGCCATTGTAAAAGCTTGGTGGAAGCTTGTGAATTTCACCGGTTGTTAGCGAGTTTATGAGAAAATCATTGGTTAGATAATCAAGGTAGTGGATGTAGGTCTTGGACCGAACCACTCTAAATTGTTGTGCATTTTATACTCTGTTTTTGTTTCCTTAAGTTCTGAAAATTAGTTTCCAATCTTGTCAAAAGCCAAATTTTGCTATTCACCCCCCCTCTGGCACATATTATAGGGACCAACATGGGCTTCCTTCCACAGACAAGTAACTTGGGCCAATCTAGCCTAGTAAGGTAAAAGCCCTTTCTCCCATTTCTTTTTGGATCTGTCGATTTGGTTTATTTTAGATCTAGCCCATTTTACTTAGTAATAAATGAATTAAAATCATTTTAGGGAAATGTCATAAAAAATTTCAGATGATATTTTGGTGTTTGGAGATTAAAACAAACAGAAAATATGAAAAAAAATAGAAATAATAACAAAGATAGCAAACTAATAATAATGTTTTAAGTATGTTTAGCTACAAAAGACCATAGACTTGAATGAAAATTCAAGATTAAAATTAGGTTTAGGTAACTAGAATATATACATATATAAATAGAAAGTAAATGTCAAAATATAAAATATATTCATGGTGATAGATTTAGCCAAGGTAAAAATATAGAAAAGAAATAAATGTTTAGTAATAAATAAAAAACGGATTTAGGTAGAAAATAGAAAATGCCTAGTTTTAAAAAAGATAGACCTTTATAAATGAAAGAAAATATAAGAAATATAAAATATATTTTAATCATAAATGAAAATAGATTAGATACGCAAGAGAAATGAAATATTTAGTTACACAAATTTATATAGGTATATATATATATATATATATATATATATATGAAAATATATGACATAATATAAAATTATAAATATTAAAAATAGAGTCGTTGATTAGATTAATTTCGATGATGGGATTTCATTCGAAAAGGTAAAGAGTTATTATTTTCGAGAAAACTTTTCTGGGGACGGAATTCAATTAGGGTTTTCTCCGAAGTTTCGAGATAAATCCTAATTTTGTATTCTTGTATTTCGATTAATTCAAAAAACTACCTTAAAATCCATAAAGAAATAAATTCATTTAATGTTCTATCTAACTTAAAATCGATATAGTTGTTTAATCAATTTAAACAATTATTGTAAATAAAAGATTAGTTGTTTATTCAAAAAATAGTTCAATAAAATAAAATAATATTGACCTATAATATTTGTAAAACCCGACCCTATAAATACATGTCATGATATACATGCATTGAGTAGCATGTTATTACACTAGAAAAGCACCTAAGAATAGACGAAACTCGGTATTGTACCTAATGGTACACTTGAGTTGATCTAACCTCGAACTAGTTCAAATAGGAATTTTAAGATGAAATTTAATATTTTATAGTCCAGGAATGACTAAAAATGATTGTTCGGAGTTCGAGGGTTCATTTGGGGTAAAATTAGAAATTTTGATATTCAAGGGCAAAATCGTCATTTTGCCACTTAAGATAATAATTTGATCATGGAGTGAAATTTTTGACCAAGATTAACTATTTGGAGTATAATTTAATGATAGGAAGTGAAAAAGTTTAATTCTGGTGATTTTTGGAGTGTAGGGGCAAAATCGTAATTTTACCACCCACGGACAAAATTTGAGATTTTGAGAGAATTTAGATCAAATTTGACAAATTGGAGAATGGTATGAGTATAAGGGATGAAAAATATGTCTATGGGCAATTTTTCAATTTTTGGGGCAAAAATGTAATTTTTGACTTTTACGGGGGCAAAAGTGTAAATTTCAAAAATTACTCCACCGAGACTTTGGATGAGTCTGAGAATTTTATCTAAGCTATGAATATATGAGACAAGTGTATGGTGAAAATTTGGAAACAAATGGATGAAATTTTAAAAATGGGCCAATGGGAAAGTGACATGTGGTATTTTTTAATGATATAATATTATTTTAATGTAAAATCAGCCCATTTAAACCCAAATTTTAAGTGCTGGCCGGCCATAAGGAAGAACAAGAGAGGAAATAGAGAGGAAAGGAAGAAAAAAAGAAAAACCAAAGAGAAACAAGAAAATTCAAAGGGAAATTCACGGTTTTCGACCGTTTACGCGTCTAACGGTAAGATTTTTCGATTTTAGTTTGATTTCTACCTTTCCTATGCCTTTATTTCCATTTAGCATGCTTGAGGAGAGAGATCAAAAAGTGATATCAAGGGCTGGACGAAATTCTAGGGGAGAGAAATTGAAATTTTTAGATTTTGATTTTTAGTTAAATTGATAGTTTTAGTTAGTTAAATGTGTTTAGAAATTAAATTGGGCAAGAAATCATTAAATTTTCACAATACCCACTCTTGGCTGGATGCTCAATGCTGTACAATGATGATGAATTGATTTTATTCTAAGGAAAATGAAGAGAAAATGATGAAAAACGATTAAACGTGATAGAAAAACAAAGTAGAAAATTAACCGACTTAATGTCCCATTTTTGGCCGAATTTTCCAAGGAAGGGAGTGAGCTGATTTTGTTGTTTTTAGAAGGTTATTGGCTGATATTTAATGGTTAGAAATGTTGGAGAGAGAATGGGATGATTTAGAGCTAAAATGGAGCGCGTTAGCAATTTATCGAGCAAAGTGCCAAAAATAGGTTAATACCGCGTTTAAGCCGTTTTAGGCTATTGCATTTCATACCATGCATTAGTATAGGATTTAAGTTAATTATATAGTGATTTAGCATCAATGTGATGAATTGTGTAAATTTTTGTAATATGTCTAGGAGGAGAGCCTTCCGGAAAAGGCAAAGAAGTCGTGCCCGACGAGTAGTGATCGGGGCGCTTAGAAAGCTTTTTGTTTGTACAAACGGTGAGTAAACTTATTATTATTGTAAATTATCTAGAGTTTATTTTTAAATGCCCTTTATGTATTTTATGAAATGAAAACGAGATTCAAAACGGGATTTTTGATGTTTTAGGAATAAATGTGACAAATAAAAATATATTGTATTGATTATGAAATTGAGTAATTGGAGGCTACAAATTGACTTGAAAAATATATATTTTCCTAGGAATGGCTTATGAGAAATGAGTATATGTGGCTATATTTTGTGAATGCATTGGGAAATTTATGTAAGTTGTTTTACTATGCAGGCTGGATAAATAAATAAAAGCCACGTTATACTGTCGAAATTTTATTAAAATTGATGGGTTAGTCACTGCAGTGACGGGTTTTCGTGGACTGCCTATTAGAGGGGCACGGTAAACCCAGTTATATAGTTACTCCGGTTGTAGAGGCGAGGAGGGTAACTCCTGGGGTAGTATTAGAGCTCACTTCACGTCGAACCCCCACGTGAATGTGTAACTCGGCCAACGCCAAGGAACGGCTAGTTTTAAAAATAAAAATGTGTTTCACGTGTGAATATTTTAACACCCTTGGCGGACTCGGTTAGATGCCTCGGCCAAGGTATCCCCGAGGATTAGTTTTGGCTTGAGCCTTGTTTTAATAAAAGACATAAGCCTTAACAACTGTTTTGGTAAATTACAAATATTTTATGGTTTAAGAAACAAATTGAAAACATTATGAAATGGGTTGAAATTTGTTGTTTAAACTTGCCTCCATTTTACTCGCCTTTAGATATTTATGATAATGTTTGTTTACTCATTGGGATTTTATATTCTCACCACCCTCCTTTCCACCCATTTCAGGTTCAGTATAGACTGTATATAGCTGATCTCATCGAGGACTACCATTGGATCTGCATTTTCCAAACTGTAGGTTCACAGTCCTCTTTACTTTTGTTTATTCGGGGGCCCTCTTGTTATTGTAAATTAAATTAAATATTTTGGCTTACTGTATTTCAGTATGTATAAATTTATTTAGCTTTTACGCTATAAAAAAATTATTCACGTATAACTCTATAAATATTGTTTTATAAGAAAATAGAATATTTTCCTTAATATTTCTTTTATTTTCTTATTATATTCAAATAACCGTAATTTCGTTTTAAACTAAGATTTTAGAGTTTTAAACTCATTTTGAATATGAATTATGTGTTTTGTACTTGTATATTACATTTTAGCCAGTTTCAAAATTTTTGAGAAAAAAATGACCAAAATACCCTTCTGTGGCGAAAATTTTATTTTGATTGTTTTTGATCTAAAATAGTATATATTCTCTAAAAACTCGATATTTAACAATGATTGCTCACAGGAAAGGAAAGAAATTGATATGTAAGCCTTGTGGGGTTCCGGTTGGCATTCCGAATAATGAGTGTCAATCGAGATGTCGCGACGATTGTCATGGGCCTCAGGCAGGTTCCGGGTCGTGACAATTCTATTGGTATCAGAGCTTTTGGTTTTAAAGATAAGAGTTTTGGTTTTAAAGTGGTTTTAAAAAAATTACAGAATCAGTGTGGCCCCGGATTAAGTTAGGTTAGGTTGAATAGAATGCATGCATTTTCATATAGAGCCTAAAGTTCCCTAAGCTTGCTCGTTTTCTCTTATAGATTATTATGCCTCCTCGTCGCAGACGCCCACCTTTCACTAGATCGGTTGGGAGGGGAAAAGGTTGTTCCCAACGTCGTCAGCTAGATGCAGTAGGGGAAGAATCGGCTGCGTCTACCATTCGGGCAGCACCTGTTGCTGAGCAGGCCGATAGTCCTCCACATTCTCCACCTCCTCCGCCACCTACGGGTATTCCCACCATGCCTACTGAGGCAGCACAAGCATTGGCAGCTTTCTTTACCGCAATGGCTAGTGGAGCTCCGACTAGTGAAGTTCCACCTATAGTACCACCAGTTACTCCTTTAGTTCCACCACCGGTACAAGATGTATCCATTTCCAAGAAGCTAAAGGAGGCTAGACAGCTCGGTTGTGTGTCTTTCACGGGTGAGTTGGATGCCACTATGGCAAAGGACTGGATTAATCAGGTTTCAGAGACTCTCTCTGATATGAGATTAGACGACGACATGAAGCTGATGGTGGCTACGAGATTATTAGAGAAGAGGACTCGTACTTGGTGGAATTCAGTGAAGTCCCGTTCCACTACTCCTCAAACGTGGTCCGATTTTCTCTGGGAATTCGATGGTCAGTATTTCACTTATTTTCATCAGAAAGAAAAGAAGAGAGAATTTTTGAGTTTGAAACAGGGGAATCTAACTGTAGAGGAATACGAGACTCATTTTAACAAGTTGATGTTATATGTGCCGGATCTGGTGAAATCTGAGCAGGATCAGGCCAGTTATTTCGAGAAAGGGCTCCGTAATGAGATTAGAAAGCGGATGACAGTGACTGATAGGGAGCCACATAAGGAGGTGGTACAGATGGCTTTACGGGCTGAGAAGCTCGCGATTGAGAATAGGAGGATTCGGACTGAGTTTGCAAAAAGGAGGAATCCTAGTATGTCTTCTAGTCAGCCAGTAAAAAGAGGCAAGGACTCAGCGATTTCAGGGAGTACTACTTCTATTTCTGTGACATCTCCTCGACCTCCATTTCCACCATCACAACAGAGACCTTCGAGGTTTAGCAGATCTGCTATGACTGGTTTTGGGAAGAGTTTCGGAGGTTCTGACAGATGCAAAAATTGTGAGAATTATCATAATGGGCTATGTAGAGGGCCAACAAGATGTTTCCAATGTGGACAGACGGGTCATATTAGGAGTAATTGCCCACGGTTAGGACGAGCCACGGTAGTTGCATCATCTTCACCAGCTCACACTGATATGCAGAGGAGAGATTCTTCTGGGTTGCCACCAAGACAGGGAGTGCCCATACGGTCCGGTGTGGAGAGTAATGCCCCGGCACATCCACCTTCGAGACCACAGACTCGTACCTCAACAAGAGTTTTCGCTGTGACGGAAGATGAGGCACGGGTCTGACCTGGAGCAGTGACAGGTACTATGTCTTTATTTGATAAAAATGCTTATGTTTTGATAGATTCTTGCTCAGATAGGTCTTATGTGAGCACCACATTTGCATCAATTGCTGATAGAAACCTGTCACCATTAGAGGAAGAAATTGTAATTCACACCCCTTTAGGAGAAAAGCTAGTTAGAAACAGTTGTTATAGAGACTGTGGGGTAAGGGTAGGCGAGAAAGAATTTAGGGGTGACTTAATTCCTCTAGAGATCCTGGATTTTGATCTAATATTGGGTATGGACTGGTTAACTGCACATCGGGCGAACGTGGATTGTTTTCGAAAGGAAGTTGATCTCTAAAATTCGGAGGGAGCAGAGATTGTGTTTGTAGGGAAACGTCGAGTATTACCGTCTTGTGTAAGCTCGGCCATCAAAGCTTCGAAATTAGTGCAGAAAGGGTATTCGGCTTATTTGGCATACGTGATTGATACTTCAAAGGGGGAACCTAAGTTAGAGGATGTCCCGATAGTAAGTGAGTTTCCTGATGTATTTCCTGATGATTTACCGAGACTGCCTCCTGATCGAGAGCTTGAGTTCCCTATTGATTTACTTCCGGGTACCGCACCTATTTCTATCCCTCCATATAGAATGGCTCCGACAGAGTTGAAGGAGTTGAAAGTACAATTGCAAGAGTTGGTGGACAAGGGTTTTATACGCCCTAGTATATCTCCGTGGGGAGCACCGATTTTATTTGTGAAAAAGAAAGACGGTACACTTCGATTATGTATCGATTACCGACAGCTTAACAGAATGACCATTAAGAACAAGTATCCGTTACCGAGGATTGATGATCTTTTCGATCAATTACAGGGAGCTACAGTGTTTTCCAAGGTTGATCAAAGGTCTGGGTATCATCAGTTGAGGATTAAAGAACAGGATGTACCCAAGACAGCGTTCAGGACTCGGTACGGTCATTATGAGTTCTTGGTCATGCCTTTCGGGTTAACTAACGCACCGGCAGCTTTTATGGATCTCATGAACAGGGTGTTCCACCCTTGCTTGGACAAGTTTGTTATTGTGTTCATTGATGACATACTGGTTTACTCGAGAGATAATGATGAGCACGCTGCCCACTTACGTATAGTATTACAAACTTTGAGGGAAAGACAGTTGTATGCAAAGTTTTTAAAGTGTGAGTTTTGGTTACAGGAAGTGGTATTCTTGGGACACGTAGTATCGAGAACTGGAATATATGTTGATCCTAAGAAAGTAGAGGCAATTTTACAATGGGAGCAACCTAAGACAATGACGGAGATTCGTAGTTTCCTCGAATTAGCCGGTTATTATCGGAGGTTTGTTCAGGGGTTTTCCTTAATAGCAGCTCCTTTGACCCGTCTAACTCGTAAGGGAGTTAAGTTTGTGTGGGATGATGTTTGTGAGAATCGATTTCAGGAGCTAAAGAACCGGTTAACCTCCGTTCCCGTTTTAACACTTCCTGTTAATGGTAAGGGATTTGTAGTATATAGTGATGCCTCAAAGTTGGGGTTGGGGTGCGTATCGATGCAGGATGAAAAAGTTGTGGCTTATGCTTCTAGACAACTAAAGAGGTATGAAGCAAATTACCCTACCCATGATTTAGAGTTAGCAGCAGTGGTGTTTGCTTTAAAAATCTGGAGGCATTACTTGTATGGTGAGCATTGTCGGATATTTACGGATCATAAGAGTTTAAAATATTTGCTCACCCAAAAGGAGCTTAATTTGAGGCAAAGGCGATGGTTGGAGTTGATAAAAGATTATGACTTGGTGATAGACTATCATCCGGGAAAGGCGAACGTTGTAGCTGATGCCTTAAATCGTAAGTCTTCATCGTCTTTAGCAGCACTTCAGAGTTGTTAGTTTCCAGCATTAATAGAGATGAAATCTCTTGGGGTCCAGTTGAGAAATGGTGAGGATGGGTCCTTATTGGCAAACTTCATTGTGCGACCTTCGTTACTTAATCAGATCAAGGACATTCAGAGGTCTGATGATGAGTTAAGAAAAGAAATTCAAAAACTGACCGATGGGGGAGTCAGTGAGTTCAGATTTGGAGAAGATAACGTCTTAATGTTTAGAGATCGAGTTTGTGTTCCTGAGGGAAACCAGTTAAGACAGGCGATCATGGAAGAAGCCCATTCATCTGCCTATGCATTACATCCCAGAAACACCAAGATCTATAGGACTATCAGGGAGAATTATTGGTGGCCGGGTATGAAGCGAGACGTAGCAGAATTCGTAGCAAAGTGTCTCGTATGTCAGCAAGTTAAGGCGGAGCATCAGAGGCCAGCAGGTACACTTCAGTCTTTACCTGTTCCCGAGTGGAAATGGGAGCATGTAACTATGGATTTTGTTTTGGGATTGCCGCGGACACAGAGGGGAAATGATGCGATTTGGGTGATCGTAGATCGGTTGACTAAGTCCGCTCACTTTTTAGCTGTCCATAGTACATACTCTATTGAGAAGCTGGCTCAGCTCTATATAGATGAGATTGTGAGGCTACATGGAGTTCCCGTTTCTATAGTGTCAGACCGAGATCCTCGATTCTGGCTGAAATTTCAAGAAGCTCTCGGAACCAAATTGAAATTTAGCACTGCTTTTCACCCACAAACCGATGGTCAGTCAGAGAGGACTATCCAGACCTTGGAGGATATATTACGGGCTTGTGTCATTGACTTTATTGGGAGTTGGGACAGACATTTGCCATTGGTGGAATTTGCTTACAACAATAGCTTTCAGTCTAGCATTGGTATGGCACCATACGAAGCTTTATATGGAAGAAAATGTCGTACTCCACTCTGTTGGGATGAAGTAGGTGAAAGGAAGTTAGTGAGTGTGGAATTGATCGAGCTAACTAATGACAAGATCAAGGTTATACGAGAGAGACTAAAGGTAGCCCAGGATAGGCAGAAAAGCTATGCAGATAAACGGAGAAAAGACTTGGAGTTTGAGATCGATGATCAAGTTTTTCTTAAGGTTTCTCCTTGGAAAGGTAATAATTTGAATACTTTGAAGTATTAAGTCTTATTGATTATACTATCATGATAAATTATGGTGTTTTATTGGATAATGAAAGGTGTGATTCGATTTGCAAAGAAAGGAAAGCTCAACCCGAGATATATTGGACCATTCCGAATCATTGAAAGGATTGGACCAGTGGCTTATCGGTTAGAATTACCTCCGGAGTTAGATCGGATCCACAACGTTTTCCATGTCTCCATGCTTAAGAAATATGTACCAGATCCCTCTCACGTCCTCGAAGCACCTCCGATCGAGTTGCATGACGATTTGAAGTTTGAGGTACAACTTGTGAGTATCTTGGATCGAAAGGATCGAGTACTGAGAAACAAGAGTATTTCAATGGTCAAAGTGTTGTGGAAAAGTGCTCGAATGGAGGAAATGACATGGGAAGTAGAGCATCAGATGAGGAACCAATACCCGCATCTATTTGTCGAATCTGGTAAGTGAAATTTTGAGGTCAAAATTTTATTTTAAGGGGGGTAGAATTGTAAAACCCGATCCTATAAATACATGTCATGACATACATGCATTGAGTAGCATGTTATTACGCTAGAAAAGCACCTAAGAATAGACGAAACTCGGTATTGTACCTAATGGTACACTTGAGTTGATTTAACCTCGAACTAGTTCAAATAGGAATTTTAGGATGAAATTTAATATTTTATAGTCCAGGAATGACTAAAAATGATTGTTCGGAGTTCGAGGGTTCATTTGGGGTAAAATTAGAAATTTTGATATTCAAGGGCAAAATCGTCATTTTGCCACTTAAGATAATAATTTGATCATGGAGTGAAATTTTTGACCAAGATTAACTATTTGGAGTATAATTTAATGATAGGAAGTGAAAAAGTTTAATTCTGGTGATTTTTGGAGTGTACGGGCAAAATCGTAATTTTGCCACCCACGGACAAAATTTGAGATTTTGAGAGAATTTAGATCAAATTTGACAAATTGGAGAATGGTATGAGTATAAGGGATGACAAATATGTCTATGGGCAATTTTTAAATTTTTTGGGCAAAAATGTAATTTTTGACTTTTGCGGGGGCAAAAGTGTAAATTTCAAAAATTAATCCACCGAAACTTTGGATGAGTCTGAGAATTTTATCTAAGCTATGAATATATGAGACAAGTGTATGGTGAAAATTTGGAAACAAATGGATGAAATTTTAAAAATGGGCCAATGGGAAAGTGACATGTGGCATTTTTTAATGATATAATATTATTTTAATGTAAAATCAGCCCATTTAAACCCAAATTTTAAGTGCTGGCCGGCCATAAGGAAGAACAAGAGAGGAAATAGAGAGGAAAGGAAGAAAAAAAGAAAAACCAAAGAGAAACAAGAAAATTCAAAGGGAAATTCATGGTTTTCGACCGTTTACGCGTCTAACGGTAAGATTTTTCGATTTTAGTTTGATTTCTACCTTTCCTATGCCTTTATTTCCATTTAGCATGCTTGAGGAGAGAGATCAAAAAGTGATATCAAGGGCTGGACGAAATTCTAGGGGAGAGAAATTGAAATTTTTAGATTTTGATTTTTAGTTAAATTGATAGTTTTAGTTAGTTAAATGTGTTTAGAAATTAAATTGGGCAAGAAATCATTAAATTTTCACAATACCCACTCTTGGCTGGATGCTCAATGCTGTACAATGATGATGAATTGATTTTATTCTAAGGAAAATGAAGAGAAAATGATGAAAAACGATTAAACGTGATAGAAAAACAAAGTAGAAAATTAACTGACTTAATGTCCCATTTTTGACCGAATTTTCCAAGGAAGGGAGTGAGCTAATTTTGTTGTTTTTAGAAGGTTATTGGCTGATATTTAATGGTTAGAAATGTTGGAGAGAGAATGGGATGATTTAGGGCTAAAATGGAGCACGTTAGCAATTTATCGAGCAAAGTGCCAAAAATAGGTTAATACCGCGTTTAAGCCGTTTTAGGCTATTGCATTTCATACCATGCATTAGTATAGGATTTAAGTTAATTATATAGTGATTTAGCATCAATGTGATGAATTGTGTAAATTTTTGTAATATGTCTAAGAGGAAAGCCTTCCGGAAAAGGCAAAGAAGTCGTGCCTGACGAGTAGTGATCGGGGCGCTTAGAAAGCTTTTAGTTTGTACAAACGGTGAGTAAACTTATTATTATTGTAAATTATCTAGAGTTTATTTTTAAATGCCCTTTATGTATTTTATGAAATGAGAACGAGATTCAAAACGGGATTTTTGATGTTTTAGGAATAAATGTGACAAATAAAAATATATTGTATTGATTATGAAATTGAGTAATTGGAGGCTACAAATTGACTTGAAAAATATATATTTTCCTAGGAATGGCTTATGAGAAATGAGTATATGTGGCTATATTTTGTGTATGCATTGGGAAATTTATGTAAGTTGTTTTACTATGCAGGCTGGATAAATAAATAAAAGCCACGTTATACTGTCGAAATTTTATTAAAATTGGTGGGTTAGTCACTGCAGTGACGGGTTTTCGTGGACTGCCTATTAGAGGGGCACGGTAAACCCAGTTATATAGTTACTCCGGTTGTAGAGACGAGGAGGGTAACTCCCGGGGTAGTATTAGAGCTCACTTCACGTCGAACCCCCACGTGAATGTGTAACTCGGCCAACGCCAAGGAACGACTGGTTTTAAAAATAAAAATGTGTTTCACGTGTGAATATTTTAACACCCTTGGCGGACTCGATTAGATGCCTCGGCCAAGGTATCCCTGAGGATTAGTTTTGGCTTGAGCCTTGTTTTAATAAAAGACATAAGCCTTAACAACTGTTTTGGTAAATTACAAATATTTTATGGTTTAAGAAACAAATTGAAAACATTATGAAATGGGTTGAAATTTGTTGTTTAAACTTGCCTCCATTTTACTCGCCTTTAGATATTTATGATAATGTTTGTTTACTCATTGGGATTTTATAATCTCACCACCTTCCTTTCCACCCATTTCAGGTTCAGTATAGACTGTATATAGTTGATCTCATCAAGGACTACCATTGGATCTGCATTTTCCAAACTGTAGGTTCACAGTCCTCTTTACTTTTGTTTATTCGGGGGCCCTCTTGTTATTGTAAATTAAATTAAATATTTTGGCTTACTGTATTTCAGTATGTATAAATTTATTTAGCTTTTACGCTATAAAAAAATTATTCACGTATAACTCTATAAATATTGTTTTATAAGAAAATAGAATATTTTTCTTAATATTTCTTTTATTTTCTTATTATATTCAAATAACCGTAATTTCGTTTTAAACTAAGATTTTAGAGTTTTAAACTCATTTTGAATATGAATTATGTGTTTTGTACTTGTATATTACATTTTAGCCAGTTTCGAAATTTTTGAGAAAAAATGACCAAAATACCCCTGTGTGGCGAAAATTTTATTTTGATTGTTTTTGATCTAAAATAGTATATATTCTCTAAAAACTCGATATTTAACAATGATTGCTCACAGGAAAGGAAAGAAACTGATATGTAAGCCTTGTGGGGTTCCGGTTGGCATTCCGAATAATGAGTGTCAATCGGGATGTCGCGACGATTGTCATGGGCCTGAGGCAGGTTCCGGGTCGTGACAATATTAATTAAAAATTATTGATTTAAATAAAATTTTTCCTCAAAATATATATAGTAAAAATAAATGAGGTATTTAATTGTATTAAACTATTAAATATATAAATATAAAAATTATAAATCAACTAAAGTATATTTATAAACACTTTCATTTGGCATCCTTCACGAGTTTTATTTTGACATAGCATATGACACATATTTTGTTAATGGGATGAGAACTCCGATGATGGGATTTCCTAGAAAGACTTGTGGAGATGAGTTCTTCCAAGGACATCCGTAAGTGAGGATACCTTTGAAACTTCACCAAAGCATTGAGATGGTTTTTGAATGATTTTTCGATACAAGGTTTTCACTTCCCATTATTTAAAATTGATAAATCATGACATCATTTCACAATTGCATCATATGCATCCGTAAAGCTGAATAATCAAACTTTGGTTTAAAGAATAATAATAATAAAATAAATAAACAAAGATTAGGGAAACATAGGAATAAAATCAAAAGTTAATGTTGATATAGGATAACATATGATTAAATAGTACCATTCGTGGAACGGGCATCACAGGGAGTGCTAATCCTTCCATGTGCATAACCATACTCCCAAACCCAACTCTAAAAATTCGTAGACCAGGTTATTGCTCTTTAGATGGGTTTAAAATCAATTTAGGACTTCGTCGAGGAGAAAAAATTTAATAGGTGGCCAATCGTACCTAGACAAAAAAGATTGGTGGTGACTCCCTAATCTTCCATGTCTAGCGATTGGGTTCCTGGACCTACACGTTACAACAGAAACAAAAACCCATCTACCTAGAAAGAAAAAAGGAAAAGAAAATGAGTGGGAGGTGCAGGCCACAAGTGGTCACTGCAATAAGAGAGGGAAAGACACAATTTTGATAGCAAAAAAGGAGAAAGAAAGAAAAAAGGAAAGAAAGGAAAGATTGTTGGTCAAGAAGACTTGCGATGCTGTCGACAACGGTGGGAGGAGGAATGAGAAATAGCAGATCAAGTGAGAGAGAAAATGAATTAGGACACAGAGGGCCATGACACAAGAAAAGGAGAGGAAGAAGAAGGTCGGGTCAGTTGGACAAAGAGGAAGCTTGTATTTTCGAAATTGTTTTACGTCGTTTTAAGGCATAAGACAATTTACGGAGTCGTCGACTTGTTTTCTATTGACTTCATAAAAAGTTTTACTTTCTGAATGCATTTTCAATCAACTAAACACTCAAAGTTCTTGAAATTTTTTTTGGAAAATATTTTCATGCTTTCTAAATTGACCCTTATTAAAAATATGGTTTACAAGTTAATTTCGTATTTTAACTTATATTCCATTTTATTAATTATGTATAAAAGAAAACTCTTGAAAGGTATAATTAGTTATAGGAAAAATCATAGAATTAATACGATTAATATGAACAGGTAATAAATTTAATTAATTGTCACGACCCGGTACTCCCCTCGAGCCCGTGACAACTGCCGCGGTGTCCCGGTAGACACTTATTGCCCGGAATGTCAACCTGAAACCCCGCAAGGCTTTACTATCAGTTTCTCTGTTCCCTTGTGAGCAACCATTGTCAAATATCGTGTTCTAAAATATTTTAAGCTGTTTCCAGCTTTAAACAAATAAAATATTAATTTTTCGTCTCACAAGGGTATTTTGGTCATTTTTCTCAAAAATTTTAAAACTGGCTAAAACGTAATATACAAGTACAAAACACACAATTCATATTCAAAATGAGTTTAAAAGTCTAAAATCTTCATTTAAAACGAAATTATGGGTATTTGAATATAATAAGAAAATAAAAGAAATATTAAGTAAAATATTCTATTTTCTTATAAAACAATATTTATAGAGTTATACGTGAATAATTTTTATAACGTAAAAGTTAAATAAATTTATACATACTTAAATACAGTAAGCCAAAATATTTAATTTAATTTACAATAACAAGAGTGCCCCCGAATAAATAAAAGTAAAGAGGACTGTGAACCTACGGTTTGGAAAATGCAGATCCCACTGTAGTCCTCGATGAGATCAGCTATCTACAGTCTATACTGAACCTGAAATGGGTGGAAAGGAGGGTGGTGAGATTATAAAATCTCAATGAGTAAACAAACATCATCATAAACATCTAGAGTTGAGTACATGGAGACAATAAAGTAAATCATCATAAACTGGGTTATAGCATTATAACACATTTTGTTCAAAACACGTAAAGAGGCTTATGAATCTCATAAAAATCTAGGCTTGTGCCATAAATCCATTCTCGGGGACACCTTGGCCGAGGCATCCTACCGAGACCGCCAAGGCTATTAAAATTCACATTTCACATAAATCATGTTTTTGTTTTGAAAACATAGCCGTTCCTTGGCGTTGGCTGAGTTCCCCCTCACGTGGTGGTTTAGCGTGAAGTGAACCCTAAATTTTACCCCAGGAGATACCCTACGCGCCTCTCCGTTCAAGGTAAGAATATAATGGGGTTTACCGTGCCCCTCTAAAAGGCTGGTCCACAGAAACCCCCTACTGCAGTGATTAATTAATATATAATCCACCATATAATAAAACTCAATAACATGATATGGCAATTTTGTAATTCGTAGCTTTTCAAGGTAACCAAACAATTCGCATTTCAATACAATTGCCAACTAGCCAATCATGCTCGATTTATCATAAGCCAGTTAATTTAAACAATCAAATTGTCACAATTAACAGTCTCCGTGTACTCTATTTTTCAAAATCACTATTAATTTCAAAACAATTTATAATTTAATTTCATTGAAACTCATTTATTCATAAAACATGAAAATTTATCTTTTTAAATTCCTTTTTCCATAGAATTCATGAAAGCATCTAAAAACCACCCTAGATAATTAAAATGACAGTAAGTTTACTCACAATGTCTAGAATGCAGACTTTCGAAGCACTCTGTCTACTGGTCCTCGGATGCAATTTCCTTGCCTTTATCGGAGGACTCACCACCTTGACATAGTACAAAATCGAGAGTTTCACCAAGTTGGTACTAAATCAAAATTAAACTAATTTAGACTACCAATGCATGATATGGAATGCAAAAATGCACTGGTAACTATCTAAACCCGGTATTGGCCTAATTCGTCTTATCACCCGATTAAATTCCTAACGGGTCCGTTTAAACTCCAATTTAATTCTTTTCAGTTTCTATACCTCAATTGCACCCAAATTAACTTAATGTCCCTCAGTGTGGTGCAAATTATCAGTCCCAACAGAAAATTACGAAAATACCCCTAGTGGGTAAAAATTCGTATTTTTGCTCTGAAAATTCCCATTATTTTTCTAGGCTCATAATTCATCATTCCTTAACCAATTCTCCTAGAATAAAATCAAACTCATCCTCACTCACTACATGGTAAATTCAGCCATTAATGGTTGGGGGAGAAAATAAATTCTTTTCTTGTTGTTTTGTTTCTAAATATGCTAAACTAACTAAAAACACTAACATAAATTAAAATCAAATAAATCCAACAACTTTCTCTCTCCTAACCCATTTTTTCCAGAATTTAATTCATCATGAAAACATGTAATTTAATCATGGAAAATAAAGAGAAATGCTTGGGAATAAGAAAACTCAAGCTTAATAGAAAAAACTCACCTTTTTCACTTAATTTCCTTGAAAATTCACACTTTTTCTTTGATTTTCTCTCTCTAGGGTTTTGTTTTTGTTTTCTCTCTCTTCTTGCTGGTTTGGCCGGCCATGGGGTGGAAGATGGGCTGATTTTGTGCCTTTTAAAAAGAAAAATAATAAATTAATAAAGGCATGACACATGGCATCATGTCATTGGCCCGTTTTTAAAATTTTAAAAATTTAAACATTTTATCTCCACCACATGTTTAGTCAAGGGTCAAAGATGAAGACAAAGGAAGACCATGTGCTGGAAAAAATATCCTGGTGGTGGAAAATTACAATTTTGCCCCTGAGGTGGCAAAATTATCATTTTACCCCTATACTCCAAATTATACCGAAATTAAAATTTTTCACTTCTAAACCTCAAATCATACTTCAATAAGTCAAATTATACTCTAATAAGTCAAATGGGGTCAAAAAAATCTTTTCTAAAATTCCCATTTTGTCCCCAGGTGGCAAATGACCATTTTGCCCCTAGTTAGTGAAAATTCCGATTTGACTCCAAATTGATCCTCAAACTCCAAATTACCATTTTAAGTCATCCATGAACTGTGAAACTCTTAATCTCACCTTAAAATTCCTATTTGATCTAGTTCGAGGATTAAATAAACTTTGTTGTACCTCTAGGTACAATACCGACTTTTGTAATTTTTTCGGGACTCTCCTAGCATGCAATCATGCTATCATCACATGTATGTCATGAATAGTATTTTATAAGGTCGGGCTTTACAGCATTACCCCTCTTAAAATAAAATTTTGACCTCAAAATTTCACTTACTTGATTCGAATAAAAGATGTGGATATTGGTTTCTCATCTGGCTCTCAACTTCCCACGTCATCTCCTCCATTCGAGCATTCTTCCACAATACTTTCACCATTGGAATGCTCTTGTTCCTTAGCACTCGATCCTTTCGATCTAGAATACGTACAAGCTGCACCTCGAACTTCAAATCCTCATGCAACTCAATGGGAGGTGTCTCTAAAATGTGAAAGGGATCGGGAACATACTTTTTCAACATCGAGACATGGAAGACATTATGAATTCGATCTAACTCTGGGGGTAATTCAAGTCTGTAAGCCACTGGCCCAATCCTTTCAATGATACGAAAAGGTCCAATGTATCTTGGATTGAGCTTTCCCCTCTTCGCGAATCGAATCACACCTTTCATCATCCAATAAATACCACAAATTATCACAATAGTATAATCAAATAAGATTTAATACTTGGAAATTTCAAATTATTACCTTTCCAAGGAGAAACCTTAAGAAAAACTTTATCGTCGACTTCAAACTCCAAATCTTTCCTTCGTTTATCCGAATAATTCTTCTGCCTATCTTGAGCTGTCTTTAATCGCTCTCGGATAACTTTGACCTTATCGTTTGTCAAATCAATCAATTCCACATTCACCAATTTCCTTTCACCTACTTCATCCCAACAGAGCGGAGTTCGGCATTTCCTTCCATACAAAGCCTCGTATGGTGCCATCCCAATACTAGACTGAAAACTGTTATTATAAGCAAACTCCACCAATGGCAAGTGTCTGTCCCAACTCCCGATAAAGTCAATGACACAAGCCCGTAACATATCCTCCAAGGTCTGAATAGTTCTCTCAGATTGACCATCTGTCTGTGGATGAAAGGCAGTACTAAATCTCAATTTAGTTCCAAGAGCTTCCTGAAATTTCGGCCAAAATCGAGAAGTAAATCGAGGGTCTCGATCTGACACAATAGAAACTGGGACTCCGTGTAATCTCACAATTTCATCTATATAAATTCTTGCCAGCCTCTCAATAGAATACGTGCTATGGATAGCCAAGAAATGGGCGGACTTAGTCAATCTATCCACAATCACCAAAATAGCATCCTTCCCACTTTGTGTCCGCGGCAAACCCAATATAAAGTCCATAGTCACATGTTCCCACTTCCATTCAGGAATCGGTAAAGGTTGAAGAGTACCTGACGGTTTTTGATGCTCCGCCTTGATCTGTTGGCATGTGAGACATTTCGCTACAAACTCTGCTATGTCTCGTTTCATACCCGGCCACCAATAACTTTCTTTAATAGTCCGATACATCTTGGTGCTTCCGGGATGTAAAGCGTAGGCGGAAGAATGAGCTTCCTCCAAAATAGCTCGTCTCAACTGATCATCCTTAGGAACACAAATTCGGTCTCTAAGCATGAAAGTACCATCATCGCTGAGTCTAAACTCACTAGCTTCTCCATCTTGCAGCTTTTGAATTTCCTGTTTCAACCAATCATCATATTTCTGCAATTCTCTTATCTGATTCAACAATGAAGGTCTCACGACGAAACTAGCAAGTAGGGTTCCATCCTCACCATTATTCAACTGGATCCCTAGAGATTTCATCTCAAGTAACATCGGAAAATAAGAACTTTGAAGTGTTGCTAACGACGATGAGGATTTACGACTTAAGGCATCCGCTACAACATTTGCTTTTCCCGGATGATAATCAATCACTAAGTCATAATCCTTAATCAACTCCAACCATCGTCTCTGTCTCAAGTTAAGCTCTTTCTGGGTGAGCAAATACTTCAAACGTTTATGATCAGAAAAAATCCGACAACGCTCACCATATAAATAATGTCTCCAAATCTTCAATGCGAATACTACTGCTGCTAACTCCAAGTCATGAGTAGGGTAATTCGTCTCGTGCTTCTTCAACTGTCGGGAAGCATAAGCTATTACTTTCTCATCCTGCATCAACACACACCCTAATCCCAACTTAGATGCATCGCTGTATACCACAAATTCTTTTCCACTAACAGGAAGTGTTAAAACGGGAGCGGAGGTTAACCGGTTCTTTAGCTTCTGAAATCGATTCTCACAAACATCATCCCACTCATACTTAACTCCTTTACGAGTCAAACGAGTCAGAGGAGCTGCTATCAAAGAAAATCCCTGAACAAATCTCCGGTAATAACCGGCTAAGCCAAGGAAACTACGAATCTCAGTTACCGTTCTCGGTTGCTCCCATTGCAAGATTGCCTCAATCTTCTTGGGATCAACATAAATTCCAGCTCCGGACACCACATGTCCCAAGAAAACCACTTCCTTCAACCAGAATTCACATTTAGAGAACTTGGCATAGAGTTGTCTCTCGCGCAAAGTTTGCAACACAATGCGCAAATGGGCAACATGTTCATCATCATTCTTCGAATAAACCAATATGTCATCGATGAATACTATCACAAACTTATCCAAGTATGGATGGAACACCCTGTTCATAAGATCCATAAAAACTGCCGGGGCATTAGTCAAACCAAACGGCATCACCAGAAACTCATAATGCCCATAACGCGTCCTGAAGGCAGTCTTAGGTACATCCTGCTTCTTAATCCTCAACTGATAGTACCCAGATCTCAAATCAATCTTAGAGAATACCATAGCACCTCGTAATTGATCAAAAAGATCATCTATCCGGGGTAAAGGGTATTTATTCTTGATGGTCACTCGGTTCAGCTGACGGTAATCAATACACAATCGAAGAGTGCCATCTTTCTTCTTTACAAATAAGACTGGTGCTCCCCAAGGAGAAATGCTAGGGCGAATGAAACCTTTATCCACCAAATCTTGCAACTGGGCTTTCAGTTCCTTCAACTCTGCTGGAGCCATTCTATATGGAGGAATAGAAATAGGTGCGGTACCCGGAAGTAAATCAATAGGGAACTCAAGCTCTCGATTAGGAGGTATTCCCGGTAAATCATCAGGAAATACATCAGGAAACTCACTTACTATTGGGACATCCTCTAACTTAGGTTCCCCCTTTGAAGTATCGATCACGTATGCCAAATAAGTCGGATACCCTTTTTGCACTAATTTTGAAGCTTTGATGGCCGAGATTACACAAGATGGTAATACTCGACGTTCCCCTACAAACACAATCTCTGCTCCCTCCGAATTCCGAAGAACAACTTCTTTTCGGAAACAATCCACGTTCGCCCGATGTGCAGTTAACCAGTCCATACCTAATATTAAATCAAAATCCAAGATCTCTAGAGGAATTAAGTCACCCCTAAATTCTTCCTCACCTACCCTTACCCCACAGTCTCTATAACAAGTATTTCTAATCAACTGTTCTCCTAGAGGGGTATGCACTACAATTTCTTCCTCTAATGGTGACAGGTTTCTATCAGTAATTGATGCAAATGCCGTACTCACATAAGATCTATCTGAGCCAGAATCTATCAAAACATAAGCATCTTTATCAAATAAAGACATAGTACCTGTCACTGCTTTAGGTCGGACTCGTTCCTCATCTTCTGTCACAGCAAAAACTCTTGTCGCGGTACGAGTTTGTGGTCTCGAAGGTGGATGTGACGGGGTATTACTCTCCACACCAGACCGTATGGCTACTCCCTGTCTCGGTGGTAACCCAGAAGAATCTCTCCTCTGTATATCTGTGCGAGCTGGTGGAGATGATGCAGCTACAGTGGCTCGTCCTAACTGTGGGCAATTACTCCTAATGTGACCCGTCTGTCCACATTGGAAACATCTTGTTGGCCCTCTACATAGCCCACTATGATAATTCCCACAATTTCTGCATCTGTCAGAACCTCCGAGACTCTTCCCAGAACCAGTCATAGCAGATCTGCTAAACCTCGAAGGTCTCTGCTGTGATGGTGGAAATGGAGGTCGAGGTGATGTCACGGAAACAGAAGTAGTGCTCCCTGAAGTCGCTGAGTCCTTGCCTCTTTTTACTGGCTGACTAGAAGACATACCAGGATTCCTCCTTTTTGCAAACTCAGTCCGAATCCTTCTATTCTCAGTCGCGAGCTTCTCAGCCCGTAAAGCCATCTGTACCACCTTCTTATGTGGCTCCCTACCAATCACTGTCATTCGCTCTCTGATCTCATTACGGAGCCCTTCCTCGAAATAGCTGGCCTGATCTTGCTCAGATTTCACCAGATCCGGCACATATAACATCAACTCGTTAAAACGAGTCTCGTACTCCTCTACAGTTAGATTTCCCTGTTTCAAACTCAGAAATTCTCTCTTCTTTTCTTTTTGATGGAAATAAGTGAAATACTGACCATCGAATTCCCTGAGAAAATCGGACCATGTTTGAGCAGTAGCGGAACGGGACTTCACCGAATTCCACCAAGTACGAGCCCTCTTCTCTAATAATCTCGTAGCCACCATCAGCTTCATGTCATCATCTAATCCCATATCAGAGAGAGTCTCGGACACCTGATTAATCCAGTCCTTTGCCACAGTGGCATCCAACTCACCAGTGAAAGATACACAACCCAATTGCCTAGCCTCCTTCAGCTTCTTGGAAATGGATACATCCTGTATTGGTGGTGGAACTAAATGAGTAGCTGGAGGCACTACAGGTGGAACTTGACCAGTCTGAGCTTGACCAGCCATTGCTGCAAAGAAAGCTGCCAATGCCTGTGCTGCCTCAGTAGGCATGGCGAGAATACCAGTAGGTGGCTGAGGAGATGGAGGATGTGGAGGACGATCGGCCTGCTCAGCAGCAGGTGCTGCCCGAATGGTAGATGCAGTTGATTCCTCCTCTACTGTATCTGGCTGATGACGTTGGGAACGACCTCTTCCCCTCCCAACCGATCTAGTGAAAGGTGGGCGTCCGCGTCGAGGAGGCATTATAATCTATAAAAAAAATACGAGCAAGTTTAGGTAACCTTAGGCTCTATATGCAAATGCATGCATTCTATTCAACCTAACCTAACTTAACTTAATCCGAGGCCACACTGATATTGTAAATATTTAAAACAACTTTAAAACTAAAAACTTTGATCTTGAAAACCAAAAGCTCTGATACCAATCGAATTGTCACGACCCGGTACTCCCCTCGAGCCCGTGACAACCGCCGCGGTGTCCCGGTAGACACTTATTGCCCGGAATGTCAACCCGAAACCCCGCAAGGTTTTACTATCAGTTTCTCTGTTCCCTTGTGAGCAACCATTGTCAAATATCGTGTTCTAAAATATTTTAAGCTGTTTCCAACTTTAAACAAATAAAATATTAATTTTTCGTCTCACAAGGGTATTTTGGTCATTTTTCTCAAAAATTTTAAAACTGGCTAAAACGTAATATACAAGTACAAAACACACAATTCATATTCAAAATGAGTTTAAAAGTCTAAAATCTTCATTTAAAACGAAATTATGGGTATTTGAATATAATAAGAAAATAAAAGAAATATTAAGTAAAATATTCTATTTTCTTATAAAACAATATTTATAGAGTTATACGTGAATAATTTTTATAGCGTAAAAGCTAAATAAATTTATACATACTTAAATACAATAAGCCAAAATATTTAATTTAATTTACAATAACAAGAGTGCCCCCGAATAAACAAAAGTAAAGAGGACTGTGAACCTACGGTTTGGAAAATGCAGATCCCACTGTAGTCCTCGATGAGATCAGCTATCTACAGTCTATACTGAACCTGAAATGGGTGGAAAGGAGGGTGGTGAGATTATAAAATCCCAATGAGTAAACAAACATCATCATAAACATCTAGAGTTGAGTACATGGAGACAATAAAGTAAATCATCATAAACTGGGTTATAGCATTATAACACATTTTGTTCAAAACACGTAAAGAGGCTTATGAATCTCATAAAAATCTAGGCTTGTGCCATAAATCCATTCTCGGGGACACCTTGGCCGAGGCATCCTACCGAGACCGCCAAGGCTATTAAAATTCACATTTCACATAAATCATGTTTTTGTTTTGAAAACATAGCCGTTCCTTGGCGTTGGCTGAGTTCCCCCTCACGTGGTGGTTTAGCGTGAAGTGAACCCTAAATTTTACCCCAGGAGATACCCTACGCGCCTCTCCGTTCGAGGTAAGAATATAATGGGGTTTACCGTGCCCCTCTAAAAGGCTGATCCACAGAAACCCCCTACTGCAGTGATTAATTAATATATAATCCACCATATAATAAAACTCAATAACATGATATGGCAATTTTGTAATTCGTAGTTTTTCAAGGTAACCAAACAATTCGCATTTCAATACAATTGCCAACTAGCCAATCATGCTCGATTTATCATAAGCCAGTTAATTTAAATAATCAAATTGTCACAATTAACAGTCTCCGTGTACTCTATTTTTCAAAATCACTATTAATTTCAAAACAATTTATAATTTAATTTCATTGAAACTCATTTATTCATAAAACATGAAAATTTATCTTTTTAAATTCCTTTTTCCATAGAATTCATGAAAGCATCTAAAAACCACCCTAGATAATTAAAATGACAGTAAGTTTACTCACAATGTCTAGAATGCAGACTTTCGAAGCACTCTGTCTACTGGTCCTCGGATGCAATTTCCTTGCCTTTATCGGAGGACTCACCACCTTGACACAGTACAAAATCGAGAGTTTCACCAAGTTGGTACTAAATCAAAATTAAACTAATTTAGACTACCAATGCATGATATGGAATGCAAAAATGCACTGGTAACTATCTAAACCCGGTATTGGCCTAATTCGTCTTATCACCCGATTAAATTCCTAACGGGTCCGTTTAAACTCCAATTTAATTCTTTTCAGTTTCTATACCTCAATTGCACCCAAATTAACTTAATGTCCCTCAGTGTGGTGCAAATTATCAGTCCCAACAGAAAATTACGAAAATACCCCTAGTGGGTAAAAATTCGTATTTTTGCTCTGAAAATTCCCATTATTTTTCTAGGCTCATAATTCATCATTCCTTAACCAATTCTCCTAGAATAAAATCAAACTCATCCTCACTCACTACATGGTAAATTCAGCCATTAATGGTTGGGGGAGAAAATAAATTCTTTTCTTGTTGTTTTGTTTCTAAATATGCTAAACTAACTAAAAACACTAACATAAATTAAAATCAAATAAATCCAACAACTTTCTCTCTCCTAACCCATTTTTTCCAGAATTTAATTCATCATGAAAACATGTAATTTAATCATGGAAAATAAAGAGAAATGCTTGGGAATAAGAAAACTCAAGCTTAATAGAAAAAACTCACCTTTTTCACTTAATTTCCTTGAAAATTCACACTTTTTCTTTGATTTTCTCTCTCTAGGGTTTTGTTTTTATTTTCTCTCTCTTCTTGCTGGTTTGGCCGGCCATGGGGTGGAAGATGGGCTGATTTTGTGCCTTTTAAAAAGGAAAATAATAAATTAATAAAGGCATGACACATGGCATCATGTCATTGGCCCGTTTTTAAAATTTTAAAAATTTAAACATTTTGTCTCCACCACATGTTTAGTCAAGGGTCAAAGATGAAGACAAAGGAAGACCATGTGCTGGAAAAAATATCCTGGTGGTGAAAAATTACAATTTTGCCCCTGAGGTGGCAAAATTATCATTTTACCCCTATACTCCAAATTATACCGAAATTAAAATTTTTCACTTCTAAACCTCAAATCATACTTCAATAAGTCAAATTATACTCTAATAAGTCAAATGGGGTCAAAAAAATCTTTTCTAAAATTCCCATTTTGTCCCCAGGTGGCAAATGACCATTTTGCCCCTAGTTAGTGAAAATTCCGATTTGACTCCAAATTGATCCTCAAACTCCAAATTACCATTTTAAGTCATCCATGAACTGTGAAACTCTTAATCTCACCTTAAAATTCCTATTTGATCTAGTTCGAGGATTAAATAAACTTTGTTGTACCTCTAGGTACAATACCGACTTTTGTAATTTTTTCGGGACTCTCCTAGCATGCAATCATGCTATCATCACATGTATGTCATGAATAGTATTTTATAAGGTCGGGCTTTACATTAATGTTAATTACTAATATATAAATCTTGTGAATGCTTTAAGATATATTGATATTAGCATATATATCAACATACACAAAAACAAAATAAAAGCATAAATATATTGAAAAAATTATTTAAATGAAAAATGTTGCCCTTGTAGCAAGGGCTCTAATTTTCTTTCATGGTACAAGTATATGGCTCTAAAGCCATCTTCCATGTCAAATACCCTTATGACATGTTTTGGTTCAAAGAATGAAATAGTTACATTTTAAGAATAATATAAGGTAAAAACAGAATGAAATGATTATTATATAATTTAGTTAATAGAATAAAATTATCGTTCCAATATAATTTTAATATTTTGTTGGTAAAAGTGCCTTTAGAATAACTAAGCAATAAATGATAACATGACAAAAATACTTTTTATCACAATTCAGGATTTATTTTCATTAGAAGAAAAAAATACCCTTTATTATAGTTTAGTAAAATTTTTACCTAAAGATAAAATTATCGTTCCCTATAATTTAATAATATTTATGTCAAAAGATGAAATTATCCTTGACTATAATTTAATAATATTATCATAAAAAATACAAAATATCGTTTAATATAATCTAATAATTTTTATTAAAAGACAAAAATGCCTTTCATCATAATTTAAGGTTGATTTTTATCAAAAGATAGAAATACTCTTTATTATAATTTAGTAAAACTATACCAAAAGATAAAATTACCCTTTACTATAATTTAATAATATTTACGTCAAAAGATGAAATTATCCTTGACTATAATTTAATAATATTTTCATAAAAAGAGAAAATATCTTTTTATTATAATCTAATAATTTTTTATCAAAAGACAAAAGTATCTTTTAATGCAATTTAATAATAATTTTACTTATTATAATTTTGGAAGATTTGTGGTGGAAGGTGTTTGGTTTTTTTTCTTTTTAATTAAATAATTAACAAATTTGGAAATGGCAACTTAAGAAGCACGAGCAAAATTATCCTACGCACGATCTGGAGATGATAACAATTTTATTTGCCTTAAAGATTTGAAGATACTATTTGTAGGAGATAGCCTGCAAAATATATTGTCACGACCCGAAACCTGCCTCAGGCCCATGATAATCGCCGCGACGTCCCGATTGACACTCATTATTCGGAATGCCAACCGGAACCCCGCAAGGCTTACATATCAGTTTCTTTCCTTTCCTGTGAGCAATCATTGTTAAATATCGAGCTTTTAGAGAATATATACTATTTTAGATCAAAAACAATCAAAATAAAATTCTCGCCACACAAGGGTATTTTGGTCATTTTTTTCTTAAAAATTTCGAAACTGGCTAAAACGTAATATACAAGTACAAAACACATAATTCATATTCAAAATGAGTTTAAAAGTCTAAAATCTTCATTTAAAACGAAATTACGGTTATTTGAATATAATAAGAAAATAAAAGAAATATTAAGGAAAATATTCTATTTTCTTATAAAACAATATTTATAGAGTTATACGTGAATAATTTTTTTTTATAGCGTAAAGGCTAAATAAATTTATACATACTGAAATACAGTAAGCCAAAATATTTAATTTAATTTACAATAACAAGAGGGCCCCCGAATAAACAAAAGTAAAGAGGACTGTGAACCTACGGTTTGGAAAATGCAGATCCAATGGTAGTCCTCGATGAGATCAGCTATCTACAGTCTATACTGAATCTGAAATGGGTGGAAATGAGGGTGGTGAGATTATAAAATCCCAATGAGTAAACAGACATTATCATAAATATCTAAAGGCGAGTAAAATGGAGGCAAGTTTAAACAACAAATTTCAACCCATTTCATAATGTTTTCAATTTGTTTCTTAAACCATAAAATATTTGTAATTTACCAAAACAGTTGTTAAGGCTTATGTCTTTTATTAAAACAAGGCTCAAGCCAAAACTAATCCTCGGGGATACCTTGGCCGAGGCATCTAACCGAGTCCACCAAGGGTGTTAAAATATTCACACGTGAAACACATTTTTATTTTTAAAACCAGCCGTTCCTTGGCGTTGGCCGAGTTACACATTCACGTGGGGGTTCGACGTGAAGTGAGCTCTAATACTACCCCGGGAGTTACCCTCCTTGCCTCTACAACCGGAGTAACTATATAACTG
Organism: Theobroma cacao; assembly: GCF_053813885.1. Lineage (NCBI taxonomy): Eukaryota > Viridiplantae > Streptophyta > Magnoliopsida > Malvales > Malvaceae > Theobroma > Theobroma cacao. Next base: position 13,126,568 of record NC_142646.1, read on the forward strand.
GGTTTAGCGTGCCCCTCTAATAGGCAGTCCACGAAAACCCATCACTGCAGTGACTAACCCACCAATTTTAATAAAATTTCGACAGTATAACGTGGCTTTTATTTATTTATCCAGCCTGCATAGTAAAACAACTTACATAAATTTCCCAATGCATTCACAAAATATAGCCACATATACTCATTTCTCATAAGCCATTCCTAGAAAAATATATATTTTTCAAGTCAATTTGCAGCCTCCAATTACTCAATTTCATAATCAATACAATATATTTTTATTTATCACATTTAGTACTAAAACATCAAAAATCCCTTTTTCATTTCATAAAATACATAAAGGGCATTTAAAAATAAACTCTAGATAATTTACAATAATAATAAGTTTACTCACCGTTTGTACAAACTAAAAGCTTTCTAAGCGCCCCGATCACTACTCGTCGGGTACGACTTCTTTGCCTTTTCCGGAAGGCTCTCCTCCTAGACTGTAAAACCCGACCCTATAAATACATGTCATGACATACATGCATTGAGTAGCATGTTATTACGCTAGAAAAGCACCTAAGAATAAACGAAACCTGATATTGTACCTAACGGTACACTTAAATTTATTTAACCTCGAACTAGTTCAAATAGGAATTGTAGGATGAAATTTAATATTTTATAGTCCATGAATGACTAAAAATGATTGTTCGGAGTTCGAGGGTTCATTTGGGGTAAAATTAGAAATTTTGATATTTAAGGGCAAAATCGTCATTTTGCCACCTAAGATAATAATTTGATCATGGAGTGAAATTTTTGACCAAGATTAACTATTTGGAGTATAATTTAATGATAGGAAGTGAAAAAGTTTAATTCTGGTGATTTTTGGAGTGTAGGGGCAAAATCGTAATTTTGCCACCCATGGACAAAATTTGAGATTTTGAGAGAATTTAGATCAAATTTGACAAATTGGAGAATGGTATGAGTATAAGGGGTGAAAAATATGTCTATGGACAATTTTTCAATTTTTGGGGCAAAAATGTAATTTTTGACTTTTACGGGGGCAAAAGTGTAAATTGCAAAAATTACTCCACCGAGACTTTGGATGAGTCTGAGAATTTTATCTAAGCTATGAATATATGAGACAAGTGTATGGTGAAAATTTGGAAACAAATGGATGAAATTTTAAAAATGGGCCAATGGGAAAGTGACACATGGCATTTTTTAATGAAATAATATTATTTTAATGAAAAGTCAGCCATTTAAACCCAAATTTTGAGTGCTGGCCGGCCATAAGGAAGAAAAACAGAGGAAATAGAGAGGAAAGGAAGAAGAAAAGAAAAACCAAAGAGAAACAAGAAAATTCAAAGAGAAATTCGCGGTTTTCGACCGTTTACGCGTCTAACGGTAAGATTTTTCGATTTTAGCTTGATTTCTACCTTTCCTATGCCTTTATTTCCATTTAGCATGCTTGAGGAGAGAGATCAAAAAGTGATATCAAGGGCTGGACGAAATTCTAGGAGAGAGAAATTGAAATTTTTAGGTTTTGATTTTTAGTTAAATTGATAGTTTTAGTTAGTTAAATGTGTTTAGAAATTAAATTGGGCAAGAAATCAGTAAATTTTCACAATACCCACTCTTGGCTGGATGCTCAATGCTGTACAATGATGATGAATTGATTTTATTCTAAGGAAAATGAAGAGAAATGATGAAAAACGATTAAACGTGATAGAAAAACAAAGTAGAAAATTTACCGAGTTAATGTCCCATTTTTGGCCGAATTTTCCAAGGAAGGGAGTGAGCTGATTTTGTTGTTTTTAGAAGGTTATTGGCTGATATTTAATGGTTAGAAATGTTGGAGAGAGAATGGGATGATTTAGAGCTAAAATGGAGCGCGTTAGCAATTTATCGGGCAAAGTGCCAAAAATAGGTTAATACCGCATTTAAGTCGTTTTAGGCTATTGCATTTCATACCATGCATTAGTATAGGATTTAAGTTAATTATATAGTGATTTAGCATCAATGTGATGAATTGTGTAAATTTTTGTAATGTGTCTAGGAGGAGAGCCTTCCGGAAAAGGCAAAGAAGTCGTACCCGACGAGTAGTGATCGGGGCGCTTAGAAAGCTTTTATTTTGTACAAACGGTGAGTAAACTTATTATTATTGTAAATTATCTAGAGTTTATTTTTAAATGCCCTTTATGTATTTTATGAAATGAGAACGAGATTAAAACGAGATTTTTGATGTTTTAGGAATAAATGTGACAAATAAAAATATATTGTATTGATTATGAAATTGAGTAATTGGAGGCTACAAATTGACTTGAAAAATATATATTTTCCTAGGAATGGCTTATGAGAAATGAGTATATGTGGCTATATTTTGTGAATGCATTGGGAAATTTATGTAAGTTGTTTTACTATGCAGGCTGGATAAATAAATAAAAGCCACGTTATATTGTCGAAATTTTATTAAAATTGGTGGGTTAGTCACTGCAGTGACGGGTTTCCGTGGACTGCCTATTAGAGGGGCACGGTAAACCCAGTTATATAGTTACTCCGGTTGTAGAGGCGAGGAGGGTAACTCCTGGGGTAGTATTAGAGTTCACTTCACGTCGAACCCCCACGTGAATGTGTAACTCGGCCAACGCCAAGGAACGGCTGGTTTTAAAAATAAAAATGTGTTTCACGTGTGAATATTTTAACACCCTTGGCGGACTCGGTTAGATGCCTCGGCCAAGGTATCCCCGAGGATTAGTTTTGGCTTGAGCCTTGTTTTAATAAAAGACATAAGCCTTAACAATTGTTTTGGTAAATTACAAATATTTTATGGTTTAAGAAATAAATTGAAAACATTATGAAATGGGTTGAAATTTATTGTTTAAACTTGCCTCCATTTTACTCGCCTTTAGATATTTATGATAATGTCTGTTTACTCATTGGGATTGCAAAATATCACCCAACTCCTTTCCACCCATTTCAGGTTCAGTATAGACTGTAGATAGCTGATCTCATCGAGGACTACTATTGGATCTGCATTTTCCAAACCGTAGGTTCACAGTCCTCTTTACTTTTGTTTATTCGGGGGCCCTCTGGTTATTGTAAATTAAATTAAATATTTTGGCTTACTGTATTTCAGTATGTATAAATTTATTTAGCTTTTACGCTATAAAAATTATTCACGTATAACTTTATAAATATTGTTTTATAAGAAAATAGAATATTTCCCTTAATATTTCTTTTATTTTCTTATTTTATTCAAATAATCGTAATTTCGTTTTAAATGAAGATTTTAGACTTTTAAACTCATTTTGAATATGAATTATGTATTTTGTACTTGTATATTACGTTTTAGCCAGTTTTGAAATTTTTGAGAAAAAAATGACCAAAATACCCTTGTGTGGCGAAAATTTTATTTTGATTGTTTTTGATCTAAAATAGTAAATATTCTCTAAAAACTCGATATTTAACAATGATTGCTCACAGGAAAGGAAAGAAACTGATATGTAAGCCTTGCGGGGTTCCGGTTGGCATTCCGGATAATGAGTGTCAATTGGGACGTCGCGGCGATTGTCATGGGCCTGAGGGAGGTTCCGGGTCGTGACAATTCTATTGGTATCAGAGCTTTTGGTTTTAAAGATCAAAGTTTTTAGTTTTAAAGTTGTTTTAAAAATTTACAATATCAGTGTGGCCCCGGATTAAGTTAAGTTAGGTTAGGTTAAATAGAATGCATGCATCTGCATATAGAGCCTAAGGTTACCTAAACTTGCTCGTATTTTTTATAGATTACAATGCCTCCTAGACGCGGACGTCCACCTCTCACTAGATCGGTTGGGAGGGGAAAAGGTCGTTCCCAACGTCATCAGCCAAATACAGTAGAGGAGGAATCAGCTGCATCTACCATTCGGGCAGCACCTGCTGCTGAGCAGGCCGATAGTCCTCCACATCCTCCATCTCCTCAGCCACCTACGGGTATTCCCGCCATGCCTACTGAGGCAGCACAAGCATTGGCAGCTTTCTTTGCAGCAATGGCTGGTCAAGCTCAGACTGGTCAAGTTCCACCTGTAGTGCCTCCAACTACTCCTTTAGTTCCACCACCAGTACAGGATGTATCCATTTCCAAGAAGCTGAAGGAGGCTAGGCAATTGGGTTGTGTATCTTTCACGGGTGAGTTGGATGCCACTATGGCAAAGGACTGGATTAATCAGGTTTTAGAGACTCTCTCTGATATGAGATTAGACGACGACATGAAGCTGATGGTGGCTACGAGATTATTAGAGAAGAGGGCTCGTACTTGGTGGAATTCGGTGAAGTCCCGTTCCGCTACTCCTCAGACATGGTCTGATTTTCTCAGGGAATTCGATGGTCAGTATTTCACTTATTTCCATCAGAAAGAAAAGAAGAGAGAATTTCTGAGTTTGAAACAGGGAAATCTAACTGTAGAGGAGTACGAGACTCGTTTTAACGAGTTAATGTTATATGTGCCAGATCTGGTAAAATCTGAGCAGGATCAGGCCAGTTATTTCGAGGAAGGGCTCCGTAATGAGATTAGAGAGCGGATGACAGTGACTGGTAGGGAGCCGCATAAGGAGGTGGTACAGATGGCTTTACGAGCTGAGAAGCTCGCGACTGAGAATAGGAGGATTCGGACTGAGTTTGCAAAAAGGAGGAATCCTGGTATGTCTTATAGTCAGTCAGTAAAAAGAGGCAAGGACTCAGCGATTTCAGGGAGTACTACTTCTGTTTCCGTGACATCTCCTCGACCTCCATTTCCACCATCACAACAGAGACCTTCGAGGTTTAGCAGATCTGCTATGACTGGTTCTGGGAAGAGTTTTGGAGGTTCTAACAGATGCAGAAATTGTGGGAATTATCATAGTGGGCTATGTAGAGAGCCAACAAGATGTTTCCAATGTGGACAAACGGGTCATATTAGGAGTAATTGCCCACGGTTAGGACGAGCCACGGTAGTTGCATCATCTTCACCAGCTCGCACTGATATACAGAGGAGAGATTCTTCTGGGTTGCTACCGAGACAGGGAGTAGCCATACGGTCCGGTGTGGAGAGTAATACCCCGGCACATCCACCTTCGAGACCACAGACTCGTACCTCGACAAGAGTTTTCGCTGTGACGGAAGATGAGGCACAAGTCCGACCTGGAGCAGTGACAGGTATTATGTCTTTATTTGATAAAGATGCTTATGTTTTGATAGATTCTGGCTCAGATAGGTCTTATGTGAGCACCACATTTGCATCAATTGCTGATAGAAACTTGTCACCATTAGAGGAAGAAATTGTAATTCACACCCCTTTAGGAGAAAAGCTAGTTAGAAATAGTTGTTATAGAGACTGTGGGGTAAGGGTAGGCGAGGAAGAATTTAGGGGTGACTTAATTCCTCTAGAGATCTTGGATTTTGATCTAATATTGGGTATGGACTGGTTAACTGCACATCGGGCGAACGTGGATTGTTTCCGAAAGGAAGTTATTCTCCGAAATTCGGAGGGAGCAGAGATTGTGTTTGTAGGGAAACGCCGAGTATTACCGTCCTGTGTAATCTCGGCCATCAAAGCTTCGAAATTAGTGCAGAAAGGGTATTCGACTTATTTGGCATACGTGATTGATACTTCAAAGGGGGAACCTAAGTTAGAGGATGTCCCGATAATAAGTGAGTTTCCTGATGTATTTCCTGATGATTTACCGGGACTGCCTCCTGATCGAGAGCTTGAGTTCCCTATTGATTTACTTTCGGGTACCGCACCTATTTCTATCCCTCCATATAGAATGGCTCCAGCAGAGTTGAAGGAGTTGAAAGTACAATTGCAAGAGTTGGTGGACAAGGGTTTTATACGCCCTAGTATATCTCCGTGGGGAGCACCGATTTTATTTGTGAAAAAGAAAGACGGTACACTTCGGTTATGTATCGATTACCGACAGCTTAACAGAATGACCATTAAGAACAAGTATCCGTTACCGAGGATTGATGATCTTTTCGATCAATTACAGGGAGCTACAGTGTTTTCCAAGGTTGATCTAAGGTCTGGGTATCATCAGTTGAGGATTAAAGAACAGGATGTACCCAAGACAGCATTCAGGACTCGGTACGGTCATTATGAGTTCTTGGTCATGCCTTTCGGGTTAACTAACGCACCGGCAGCTTTTATGGATCTCATGAATAGGGTGTTCCACCCTTACCTGGACAAGTTTGTTATTGTGTTCATTGATGACATACTGGTTTACTCGAGAGATAATGATGAGCACGCTGCCCACTTGCGTATAGTATTACAAACTTTGAGGGAAAGACAGTTGTATGCAAAGTTTTCGAAGTGTGAGTTTTGGTTACAGGAAGTGGTATTCTTGGGACACGTAGTATCGAGAACTGGAATATATGTTGATCCTAAGAAAGTAGAGGCAATTTTACAATGGGAGCAACCTAAGACAGTGACGGAGATTCGTAGTTTCCTCGGATTAGCCGGTTATTATCGGAGGTTTGTTCAGGGGTTTTCCTTAATAGCAGCTCCTTTGACCCGTCTAACTCGTAAGGGAGTTAAGTTTGTGTGGGATGATGTTTGTGAGAATCGATTTCAGGAGCTAAAGAACCGGTTAACCTCCGCTCCCGTTTTAACACTTCCTGTTAATGGTAAGGGATTTGTAGTATATAGTGATGCCTCAAAGTTGGGGTTAGAGTGCGTATTGATGCAGGATGAAAAAGTTGTGGCTTATGCTTCTAGACAGCTAAAGAGGCATGAAGCAAATTACCCTACCCATGATTTAGAGTTAGCAGCAGTGGTGTTTGCTTTAAAAATCTGGAGGCATTACTTGTATGGTGAGCATTGTCGGATATTTACGGATCATAAGAGTTTAAAATATTTTCTCACCCAAAAGGAGCTTAATTTGAGGCAAAGGCGATGGTTAGAGTTGATAAAAGATTATGACTTGGTGATAGACTATCATCCGGGAAAGGCGAACGTTGTAGCTGATGCCTTAAGTCGTAAGTCTTCATCGTCTTTAGCAGCACTTCAGAGTTGTTATTTTCCAGCATTAATAGAGATGAAATCTCTTGGGGTCCAGTTGAGAAATGGTGAAGATGGATCCTTATTGGCAAACTTCATTGTGCGACCTTCGTTACTTAATCAGATCAAGGACATTCAGAGGACTGATGATGAGTTAAGAAAAGAAATTCAAAAACTGACCGATGGAGGAGTTAGTGAGTTCAGATTTGGAGAGGATAACGTCTTGATGTTTAAAGATCGAGTTTGTGTTCCTGAGGGAAACCAGTTGAGACAGGCGATCATGGAAGAAGCTCATTCATCTGCTTATGCATTACATCCCGGAAGCACCAAGATGTATAGGACTATCAGGGAGAATTATTGGTGGTCGGGTATGAAGCGAGACGTAGCAGAATTCGTAGCAAAGTGTCTCGTATGTCAGCAAGTTAAGGCGGAGCATCAGAGGCCAGCAGGTACACTTCAGTCTTTACCTGTTCCCGAGTGGAAATGGGAGCATGTAACTATGGATTTTGTTTTGGGATTGCCGCGGACACAGAGGGGAAAGGATGCGATTTGGGTGATCGTAGATCGGTTGACTAAGTCCGCTCACTTTTTAGCTGTCCATAGTACATACTCTATTGAGAAGCTGGCTCAGCTCTATATAGATGAGATTGTGAGGCTACATGGAGTTCCCGTTTCTATAGTGTCAGATCGAGATCCTCGATTCACTTCTCGATTCTGGCCGAAATTTCAAGAAGCTCTTGGAACCAAATTGAAATTTAGCACTGCTTTTCACCCACAGATGGATGGTCAGTCAGAAAGGACTATCCAGACCTTGGAGGATATGTTACGGGCTTGTGTCATTGACTTTATTGGGAGTTGGGACAGACATTTGCCATTGGTGGAATTTGCTTACAACAATAGCTTTCAGTCTAGCATTGGTATGGCACCATACGAAGCTTTATATGGAAGGAAATGTCGTACTCCACTTTGTTGGGATGAAGTGGGTGAAAGAAAGTTAGTGAGTGTGGAATTGATCGAGCTAACTAATGACAAGATCAAGGTTATACGAGAGAGGCTAAAGGTAGCCCAGGATAGGCAGAAGAGCTATGCAGATAAACGGAGAAAAGACTTGGAGTTTGAGATCGATGATAAAGTTTTTCTTAAGGTTTCTCCTTGGAAAGGTAATAATTTGAATACTTTGAAGTATTAAATCTTATTGATTATACTATCATGATAAATTATGGTGTTTTATTGGATAATGAAAGGTGTGATTCGATTTGCGAAGAGGGGAAAGCTCAACCCGAGATATATTGGACCATTCCGAATAATTGAAAGGATTGGACCAGTGGCTTATCGGTTAGAATTACCTCCAGAGTTAGATCGGATCCACAACGTTTTCCATGTCTCTATGCTTAAGAAATATGTACCAGATCCCTCTCACGTCCTCGAAGCACCTCCGATCGAGTTGCATGACGATTTGAAGTTCGAGGTACAACCTGTGAGTATCTTGGATCGAAAGGATCGAGTACTGAGAAACAAGAGTATTTCAATGGTCAAAGTATTGTGGAAAAATGCTCGAATGGAGGAAATGACATGGGAAGTAGAGCATCAGATGAGGAACCAATACCCGCATCTATTTGTCGAATCTGGTAAGTGAAATTTTGAGGTCAAAATTTTATTTTAAGGGAGGTAGAATTGTAAAACCCGACCCTATAAATACATGTCATGACATACATGCATTGGGTAGCATGTTATTACGCTAGAAAAGAACCTAAGAATAAACGAAACCTGATATTGTACCTAACGGTACACTTAAATTTATTTAACCTCGAACTAGTTCAAATAGGAATTGTAGGATGAAATTTAATATTTTATAGTCCATGAATGACTAAAAATGATTGTTCGGAGTTCGAGGGTTCATTTGGGGTAAAATTAGAAATTTTGATATTTAAGGGCAAAATCGTCATTTTGCCACCTAAGATAATAATTTGATCATGGAGTGAAATTTTTGACCAAGATTAACTATTTGGAGTATAATTTAATGATAGGAAGTGAAAAAGTTTAATTCTGGTGATTTTTGGAGTGTAGGGGCAAAATCGTAATTTTGCCACCCATGGACAAAATTTGAGATTTTGAGAGAATTTAGATCAAATTTGACAAATTGGAGAATGGTATGAGTATAAGGGGTGAAAAATATGTCTATGGACAATTTTTCAATTTTTGGGGCAAAAATGTAATTTTTGACTTTTACGGGGGCAAAAGTGTAAATTGCAAAAATTACTCCACCGAGACTTTGGATGAGTCTGAGAATTTTATCTAAGCTATGAATATATGAGACAAGTGTATGGTGAAAATTTGGAAACAAATGGATGAAATTTTAAAAATGGGCCAATGGGAAAGTGACACATGGCATTTTTTAATGAAATAATATTATTTTAATGAAAAGTCAGCCATTTAAACCCAAATTTTGAGTGCTGGCCGGCCATAAGGAAGAAAAACAGAGGAAATAGAGAGGAAAGGAAGAAGAAAAGAAAAACCAAAGAGAAACAAGAAAATTCAAAGAGAAATTCGCGGTTTTCGACCGTTTACGCGTCTAACGGTAAGATTTTTCGATTTTAGCTTGATTTCTACCTTTCCTATGCCTTTATTTCCATTTAGCATGCTTGAGGAGAGAGATCAAAAAGTGATATCAAGGGCTGGACGAAATTCTAGGAGAGAGAAATTGAAATTTTTAGGTTTTGATTTTTAGTTAAATTGATAGTTTTAGTTAGTTAAATGTGTTTAGAAATTAAATTGGGCAAGAAATCAGTAAATTTTCACAATACCCACTCTTGGCTGGATGCTCAATGCTGTACAATGATGATGAATTGATTTTATTCTAAGGAAAATGAAGAGAAATGATGAAAAACGATTAAACGTGATAGAAAAACAAAGTAGAAAATTTACCGAGTTAATGTCCCATTTTTGGCCGAATTTTCCAAGGAAGGGAGTGAGCTGATTTTGTTGTTTTTAGAAGGTTATTGGCTGATATTTAATGGTTAGAAATGTTGGAGAGAGAATGGGATGATTTAGAGCTAAAATGGAGCGCGTTAGCAATTTATCGGGCAAAGTGCCAAAAATAGGTTAATACCGCATTTAAGTCGTTTTAGGCTATTGCATTTCATACCATGCATTAGTATAGGATTTAAGTTAATTATATAGTGATTTAGCATCAATGTGATGAATTGTGTAAATTTTTGTAATGTGTCTAGGAGGAGAGCCTTCCGGAAAAGGCAAAGAAGTCGTACCCGACGAGTAGTGATCGGGGCGCTTAGAAAGCTTTTATTTTGTACAAACGGTGAGTAAACTTATTATTATTGTAAATTATCTAGAGTTTATTTTTAAATGCCCTTTATGTATTTTATGAAATGAGAACGAGATTAAAACGAGATTTTTGATGTTTTAGGAATAAATGTGATAAATAAAAATATATTATATTGATTATGAAATTGAGTAATTGGAGGCTACAAATTGACTTGAAAAATATATATTTTCCTAGGAATGGCTTATGAGAAATGAGTATATGTGGCTATATTTTGTGAATGCATTGGGAAATTTATGTAAGTTGTTTTACTATGCAGGCTGGATAAATAAATAAAAGCCACGTTATATTGTCGAAATTTTATTAAAATTGGTGGGTTAGTCACTGCAGTGACGGGTTTCCGTGGACTGCCTATTAGAGGGGCACGGTAAACCCAGTTATATAGTTACTCCGGTTGTAGAGGCGAGGAGGGTAACTCCTGGGGTAGTATTAGAGTTCACTTCACGTCGAACCCCCACGTGAATGTGTAACTCGGCCAACGCCAAGGAACGGCTGGTTTTAAAAATAAAAATGTGTTTCACGTGTGAATATTTTAACACCCTTGGCGGACTCGGTTAGATGCCTCGGCCAAGGTATCCCCGAGGATTAGTTTTGGCTTGAGCCTTGTTTTAATAAAAGACATAAGCCTTAACAATTGTTTTGGTAAATTACAAATATTTTATGGTTTAAGAAATAAATTGAAAACATTATGAAATGGGTTGAAATTTATTGTTTAAACTTGCCTCCATTTTACTCGCCTTTAGATATTTATGATAATGTCTGTTTACTCATTGGGATTGCAAAATATCACCCAACTCCTTTCCACCCATTTCAAGTTCAGTATAGACTGTAGATAGCTGATCTCATCGAGGACTACTATTGGATCTGCATTTTCCAAACCGTAGGTTCACAGTCCTCTTTACTTTTGTTTATTCGGGGGCCCTCTGGTTATTGTAAATTAAATTAAATATTTTGGCTTACTGTATTTCAGTATGTATAAATTTATTTAGCTTTTACGCTATAAAAATTATTCACGTATAACTTTATAAATATTGTTTTATAAGAAAATAGAATATTTCCCTTAATATTTCTTTTATTTTCTTATTTTATTCAAATAATCGTAATTTCGTTTTAAATGAAGATTTTAGACTTTTAAACTCATTTTGAATATGAATTATGTATTTTGTACTTGTATATTACGTTTTAGCCAGTTTTGAAATTTTTGAGAAAAAAATGACCAAAATACCCTTGTGTGGCGAAAATTTTATTTTGATTGTTTTTGATCTAAAATAGTAAATATTCTCTAAAAACTCGATATTTAACAATGATTGCTCACAGGAAAGGAAAGAAACTGATATGTAAGCCTTGCGGGGTTCCGGTTGGCATTCCGGATAATGAGTGTCAATTGGGACGTCGCGGCGATTGTCATGGGCCTGAGGGAGGTTCCGGGTCGTGACAATTCTATTGGTATCAGAGCTTTTGGTTTTAAAGATCAAAGTTTTTAGTTTTAAAGTTGTTTTAAAAATTTACAATATCAGTGTGGCCCCGGATTAAGTTAAGTTAGGTTAGGTTAAATAGAATGCATGCATCTGCATATAGAGCCTAAGGTTACCTAAACTTGCTCGTATTTTTTATAGATTACAATGCCTCCTAGACGCGGACGTCCACCTCTCACTAGATCGGTTGGGAGGGGAAAAGGTCGTTCCCAACGTCATCAGCCAAATACAGTAGAGGAGGAATCAGCTGCATCTACCATTCGGGCAGCACCTGCTGCTGAGCAGGCCGATAGTCCTCCACATCCTCCATCTCCTCAGCCACCTACGGGTATTCCCGCCATGCCTACTGAGGCAGCACAAGCATTGGCAGCTTTCTTTGCAGCAATGGCTGGTCAAGCTCAGACTGGTCAAGTTCCACCTGTAGTGCCTCCAACTACTGAGCAGGCCATGACATGTATTTATAGGGTCGGGTTTTACATATATATTGATCAGAAAAGCTTGAAGTATATATTTCAGCAATGACATTTAAATTTAAGGCAACGTAGGTGGATAATACAATTGAAAGATTATGATTGTCTGATACTTTATCATTTCAACAAGACAAATGTCATAATAGATGCCTTGAGTCAACAATCAATGGGCAATATGGCACAAACTGCAGTAGAGAAGAGGTCAATAGTGCAAGGATTATAAGATCTTGGCAATATGGGTTTAGGTCAAATCTCAGAGTTTGATTTTGGTTTTGATGGCTTATTGAGATTTGGGACTCGAGTGTATGCACCGGATTTAGATGGACTAAAGGAAGAGATTCTAGAAGAGGCACATGTTGCTACCTATGCCGTAAGCCACCAAGATGTACCATGATTTGAGATTTGTTTATTGGTGGCAAGGATTAAAGAGAGATGGGGTGAAGTATGTCTTAAAATGTTTAGTGTGCCAACAAGTGAAGGCAAAGCATCAAAGACTTTCACGATTGTTGCAACTGTTGCCGATACTCGAGTGGAAGTGGGAACACATAGACATGGACTTCATAACGAGTTTTCCCCAAGCAAAAAGAGGTTATGACTTAATATGGGTGATTGTAGATTGTTGACTAAGTTAGGACATTTTTTTCTGGTCATTTGGGGCTATTTATTATGCTCGGATTTATATTAATGATATCGTCAAACTCCAAGGCATATCAGTGACCATTGTGTCTGATCAAGAACCACAGTTTACTTGCCAATTTTGGAGGAGGTAGCAAGAAGAGTTAAGAACCTGACTGGACTTTGGTAAGGCTTATCACTTTCAGATGGATGGCCAATTTAAGCGCACAATCCGAACTTTAGAGGATATGTTAAGAGCGATTGTGATAGATTTTGGGGTTTCATGGAATTTATACTTGCCTTTAGTAGATTTTGAATATAACAACAATTACCAGGCAAGTATTGGGATGGCACCGTTTAAGGCACTAGATAGGCGAAAGTGTAGGTCACCCATCGAATGAGTAAAGGTCAGAAAAAGGAAGTTGATGGGGTCGAAGATGGTACAAACAATAATGGAAGGAGTACGAATAATCCAAGAGCGAATGTTATTGGCTCAAAGTAGATAAAAGTCGTATGTTGATAATAGACGTCAGCCCTTGGAGTTTGATATAGGTGATTATGTATTTCTAAAAGTATCACCACTCAAAAGGAATTAGGAGATTTGACAATAAAGGGAAACTTAGTTCTTGTTACATTGGCCTATTTAAAATACTAGAGCACAAAGGTGTCGTCGCCTACAAATTAACACTATTGTCGGACCTCGAAGGAGTTAATCCAATGTTTCATGTATCAATGCTCAAGAAGTACGTTTGTCAAGCCCAGCCCTAAATTATCTGTCAGGTCATACATATAGTTGACATCATGCTTGTGTACTAGAATATCTCGGTAAAATAGGTAAAAGCCGGTATTGTACTTAAAAGTACAACTAAGTTGATTTATACCTCGAACTAATTAAAATAAGAATTTTAAGATGAAATTTCAAATTTCACAGTCTAAGGATTTCTCAAAACAGTGATTCAGAGTTCGAGGTCTAATTTGGAGTCAATCGGGAGAATTGACCGATTAGGGATAAAATGATCATTTTTTCATTTAAGGACAAAACAAGAATTTAAAAAAAAAAAATTGGTAACAATTGATCAAGATTAATTATTTAGATTATTTAGAACATAATTGGAGTTTGATGAGTGAGAAATTTTCAATTCTCGGTATTTTTGGAGTATAGGGGCAAAACGATAATTTTACCATATCGGGGGTAAAATGGTAATTTTGCACCACCAACACTTGTCAAATTTATGGAATTTAATTATAGTGGGAATGGATAAAGATGGAATAAAGGTGTGGTGGAAAATTAAAATGAAAAGTCAAAATTTTTAAAAAAAAGGAGCCAATGACATGATGCCACGTGTCATGCCTTTATTAATGACAAAAACTAGCCCATCTTCCACCCCATGGTCCGCCAAACCAGCAAGAAGAGAGAGAAAACAAAAACTAAACCCTTGAGAGAGAAAATTATTGGATTGATTTGATTTTGATATATGTTAGTGTTTAGTGTTAGTTTAGCATGTTAGTAAACAAAATATGTAGAAAAACATTCATTTTTCCCATTACCTAGCCTTAGCTGAATTTTCAAGTCAATGGTGAGGAAGAATGTGATGTTATTTTAGGTTATTTGATTATGAAATCATGGTTTTTGATATGAAAATTAATGAATTATGGAAAGAAAATCAAGTAGAAAAAATTGTGACAATGATGCACCATTTTGGCCGAATTTTTCCAAGAAGGAATATGAATGTGGCTTTGCTGATTTTTCGGTTATTTGGCTGGACATTGGTGATTTGAAGCATTAGAAAAAGAAATGGGATCAATTGGAGCTAAATTGGATGCGTATTTCAATTTATCGGGTAAAAGACCGAAATAGGTCAATACGGTGTTTAGGCAAAATCTAGACCTTTTGCATTTCATACCATGCATTAGTGATCTAAATTAGTTATTTCAATTTAAGGGCAACGTAGTAAATTACTTGATTTTATACTGTGTCAAGGTGGTGTGCCCTTCAACAAAGGCAAGGAAATTACGCTTGGGGATCACTAAGCTGAGTATACCCGAAATTTGAACTTTTGAAACCTGTGAGTAAACCTATTATCGTCTGAATTATCTAGAGTAGTTTTTATTCAATTTTGTGATTTGTGAAAATTATTTTAAATGATGAATTTCTTGTTTTATGAGAAAAATATGAATTTTTAAAATAAACGGAATTATAAAATAAATTGAATTTTTTATAAATTGATTTGAAAATAGAATGTTGGATTTGAAAATTTGAGTAATTGGAGACCATGTGATTTATTGTAAATTATGATTTGAATTAAATGGCTTGTGATAAATTGGCATGATTGGCTGAATTTATACTTGTGTTGAAAAATATGAACTGTCTGTTTTGCCTTGATAAATTGGTTAGTAATGTAATTGTCATGCTATGCCATTGAGATTTGATCAATTGGTGGATTAAAGATTAGCTACTGTAGTGGCGGGGTTCCGTGGACCAACCTATTAGAAGGGCACGGTAAACTCCTTTGTATTCTCACCTCGGTCGTAGAGGCACATAGGGTATCTCTTGAGGTGGGCTTTTTGAGTGCACTTCACGTTAACCACCACGTGAAGTGAGACTCAGTCAACGCCAAGGAACGGCTGCTTTTTTTTTTCAAAATAAAAACAAGTTTTATGATTATAAAAAAATTTTCATAGCCTTGGCGAACGCTGTTAGATACCCCTGGTCCAGGTGTCCCCGAGTACAGGATTTGGCATGAGCCAAGTTTTGAGAAATTCACGAGCCATATTGATTATTTGGTTGAAATGAATATTCGTGTTGTGAAAAATTTACTGAAATGAATTATTTTTAATTGTCTCCCTTTACTCGCTTTTAGATTATTTAGATGGTGTTTGTTTACTCACTGAAATTTTATAATCTCACCCTTTTTTTTATCCCATCATTTCAAGCCGAGTTAGCCTGTAGATAGCAGACATTGTCGAGAACTATAGTTGGGCATACTACTTCAAAAATTGTAGGTTTACTGTCTTTACTACTTTTGTTCATTTGTGAGGCCATGTAGCATTGTAAATTAAATTTCATACTTTGGTTTTCCGTATTATAGTTTGTATAAATATATTTAACTTTTACGCTACTAAAAAGCATTTTCAGAATACTCTGTAAATATTAATTTGTAAGAAAATAGAATATTTTGTAGAATATTTTTATTTTATTTAAATGGTTATAATTCCATTTTAAATCACATTTTAGACATTCAAATTTAATTTCGATTTCGAAATATGCATTTCTCGCTTAAGTACTACATTTTGGTAGAATTTGAAATTTTTGACGAAAAATGACCAAAATGCCCTTGTGAAGTGAAATTTATTTTTTCACTATTTTAAATCAGAAAAAGGCTTAAAAGCCTCTAAAATATGACATTTGGCAACGATTGTCACGACCCGGTACTCCCTTCGAGCCCGTGACAACCGTCGCGGTGAATCGATAGACACTTATTGCCTGGAATGTTAACCCAAAACCCCGCAAGGCTTTACTATCAGTTTCTCTGTTCCCTTGTGAGCAACCATTGTCAAATATCGTGTTCTAAAAGATTTTAAGCTGTTTCCAACTTTAAACAAATAAAATATTAATTTTTCGTCTCACATGGGTATTTTGGTCATTTTTCTCAAAAATTTCAAAACTGGCTAAAACGTAATATACAAGTACAAAACACATAATTCATATTCAAAATGATTTTAAAAGTCTAAAATCTTCATTTAAAACGAAATTATGGTTATTTGAATATAATAAGAAAATAAAAAAAATATTAAGTAAAATATTCTATTTTCTTATAAAACAATATTTATAGAGTTATACGTGAATAATTTTTATAGCGTAAAAGCTAAATAAATTTATACATACTTAAATACAGTAAGCCAAAATATTTAATTTAATTTACAATAACAAGAGTGCCCCCGAATAAACAAAAGTAAAGAGGACTGTGAACCTACGGTTTGGAAAATGCAGATCCCACTATAGTCCTCGATGAGATCAGCTATCTACAGTCTATACTGAACCTGAAATGGGTGGAAAGGAGGGTGGTGAGATTATAAAATCCCAATGAGTAAACAGACATCATCATAAACATCTAGAGTTGAGTACATGGAGACAATAAAGTAAATCATCATAAACTGGGTTATACAATTAGAACACATCTGGTTCAAAATACGTAAAAAGGCTTATGAATCTCATAAAAATCTAGGCTTGTGCCATAAATCCATTCTCGGGGACACCTTGGCCGAGGCATCCTATCGAGACCGCCAAGGCTATTAAAATTCACATTTCACATAAATCATGTTTTTGTTTTGAAAACATAGCCGTTCCTTGGCGTTGGCTGAGTTCCCCCTCACGTGGTGGTTTAACGTGAAGTGAACCCTAAACTTTACCCCAGGAGATACCCTACGCGCCTCTACGTTCGAGGTTAGAATATAATGGGGTTTACCGTGCCCCTCTAAAAGGCTGGTCCACAGAAACCCCCTACTGTAGTGATTATTAATATATAATCTACCATATAATAAAACTCAATAACATGATATGGAAATTTTGTAATTCGCAGTTTTTCAAGGTAACTAAACAATTCGCATTTCAATACAATTGCCAACTAGCCAATCATGCTCGATATATCATAAGCCAGTTAATTTAAACAATCAAATTGCCACAATTAACAGTCTCCATATACTCTATTTTTCAAAATCATTATTAATTCCAAGACAATTTATAAATTAATTTCATTGAAACTCATTTATTCATAAAACATGAAAATTTACCTTTTTAAATTCCTTTTTCCATAGAATTCATGAAAGCATCTAAAAACCACCCTAGATAATTAAAATGACAGTAAGTTTACTCACAATGTCTAGAATGCAGACTTTTGAAGCACTCTGTTTACTGGTCCTCGGATGCAATTTTCTTGCCTTTATCGGAGGACTCACCACCTTGACACAGTACAAAATCGAGAATTTCACCAAGTTGGTACTAAATCAAAATTAAACTAATTTCGACTACCAATGCATGATATGGAATGCAAAAATGCACTGGTAACTATCTAAACTCAGTATTGGCCTAATTCGTCTTATCACCCGATTAAATTCCTAACGCGTCCGTTTAAACTCCAATTTAATTCTTTTCAGTTTCTATACCTCAATTGCACCCAAATTAACTTAATGTCCCTTAGTGTGGTGCAAATTATCAGTCTCAATAGTAAATTACGAAAATACCCCTAGTGGGTAAAAATTCGTATTTTTACTCCGAAAATTCCCATTATTTTTCTAGGCTCATAATTCATTATTCCTTAACCAATTCTCCTAGAATAAAATCAAACTCATCCTCACTCACTACATGGTAAATTCAGCCATTAATGGTTGGGGGAGAAAATAAATTCTTTTCTTATTGTTTTGTTTCTAAATATGCTAAACTAACTAAAAACACTAACATAAATTAAAATCAAATAAATCCAACAACTTTCTCTCTCCTAACCCATTTTTTCAGAATTGAATTCATCATGAAAACATGTAATTTAATCATGGAAAATAAAGAGAAATGCTTGGGAATAAGAAAACTCAAGCTTAATAGAAAAAATCTCAACTTTTTCACTTAATTTCCTTGAAAATTCACACTTTTTCTTTAATTTTCTCTCTCTAGGGTTTTGCTTTTGTTTTCTTTCTCTTCTTGCTGGTTTGGCCGGCCATGGGGTGGAAGATGAGCTGATTTTTGTGCCTTTTAAAAAGGAAAATAATAAATTAATAAAGGCATGACACGCGGCATCATGTCGTTGGTCCGTTTTTAAAATTTTAAAAATTTAAACAATTTATCTCCACCACATGATTAGTCAAGGGTCAAAGATGAAGATAAAGGAAGACCATGTGGTGGAAAAATATCCTGGTGGTGGAAAATTACAATTTTTCCCCTGAGGTGGTAAAATTACCATTTTACCCTTTTACTCCAAATTATACCGAAATTAAAATTTTTCACTTCTAAACCTCAAATCATACTCCAATAAGTCAAATTATACTCCAATAAGTCAAATGGGGTCAAAAAAATCTTTTCTAAAATTCCCATTTTATCCCCAAGTGGGAAATGACCATTTTGCCCCTAATTAGTGAAAATTCTGATTTGACTCCAAATTGATCCTCAAACTCCAAATTACCATTTTAAGTCATCCATGAACTGTGAAACTCTTAATCTCACCTTAAAATTCCTATTTGATCTAGTTCGAGGATTAAATAAACTTTGTTGTACCTCTAGGTACAATACCGACTTTTGTAAATTTTTCGAAACTCTCCTAGCATGCAATCATGCTATCATCACATGTATGTCATGAATAGTATTTTATAAGGTCGGGTTTTACAACGATTAACCACAGGGGAGATAAGAAACTGATACGAAAGCCTTACGAGGTCTCGATATGGTATTCGGGGGATGAATGCCCATCGGGACATCGCGGCGGTTGTCACAGACTCAAGGATGGTTCCGAGTCGTCACAATGTTCGAGACCATTCGTATATGATACAATATGATATAATTCCATTGGAAGATGGACTAAAGTAACAGAAACAGCCCATGGTCATATTAGACCGATAAGTGAAGAGGCTTTGTTCCAAAGCTATCGCTTCGGTAAAGGTACTATGGCAAAACCATTTGGTTGAAGAGGTGACTTAGGAACCAGAAGAAGAAATGAGGACGAAATGTTCATATTTATTCGAGGACTGAATGTATATTTACAAACCCCTTATGTTGTTTTAATTCAAGGATGAATTTATTTTATGTAAAGGAGTTTGTAACATCCCATCTCTCGGGATGCTAATTAAATTGAGATATTTCTTGCCAACTAACATGAATTGTGGCTATTGTCGAGGAGAAAAATCATGTGGAAGTAGAGAAGTCGATCTAGAATTAAAATAATATTATTTTATTGATGATAATGGAATAAAATATTGAAATATCATTCTTTACAGCCCAAAACGAAGAGCAGTGACCAACACATGAGTCTAATAGGCGGAGCCCATGAGACCCGAGGAAGCCTCAAAGGGTAACCTCAAACATTCATAATACACAACTTAATGGTTTACATAACCATCGCATAATCATTCAACACAGAATTCAAATATTCACATATTGCCCCTCGGCATATAATTTAAATAAGACAATTATAATAATAATTCAAGCCATACATTAGCTATCAAGCGGGTTCGTACCATACAACCCTTAACATAAAACATATGGCGACTCAGTGCCTACAACATTATTCTAAGTTTTAAAAACTGATAGCAAAAGCTATCATAACTTGGACTCAACAGAGTGGACCTATCGATAGAAAACCCACTCGATGCCAAAATGTGTTTATCAAAAGACACTAATTGCCACGCAAATTCCATAGCTTCACTTATCTACACATGGTACAACAAAGGGGTGAGTCATCTAATATTCAGTGAGTAGGAAGCTATCATAGCATAATACAACACATATACCTATATACATTTGCATAAGGACATATCTAGTCTTATGACAAATAATATCACAGCTATCATAGCATAATATAACACATATAACTATATACATATGCATTGTAAAGTCTGACCTTATAAAATACTTGTCATGACATGCATGTGATGGATAGCATGTTTGCATGCTAGGAAAGCCCCGAAAATCATTAAAAGCCGATAGTGTACTTAATAGTATAACTAAGTTGAACTAAGCTTCGAACTAGATCAAATAGAGAATTTAAGGTGAAATTGAGAATTTTAAAGTCCCAGAATGACTTAAAATGGTGATTCGGAGTTCGAGGATCGAATTGGAGTCAAATTGGAAATTTCGCTATCTAGGGGTAAAATGGTAATTTTGCCACTCGAGGACAAAATGGGAATTTTTTGAAAGCTTTTGATCATATTTGACTTATTGGAGTATAATTTGAGGTTGAGAAGTGAAAAATTGTAATCCCAGTACTTTTTGGAGCATAGGGGTAAAATGGTAATTTTGTCACCCTAGGTGCAAAATCGTAATTATCCACCACCAGGACACTTGTCTAGCACATGGTCTTCCCTTATCCTCATTTTGACCTTTGACTAATCATGTGGTGGAGAATGGAAGCATAATTATTAAAGTATAAAAAAAATGGACTAATAAGCATGTGACATGTGTCAGTAAGGATATTTTATTATTTTCCATAAAAATCAGCCCATATTTATCCCATTTTCTCCTCATGTGGCCGGCTATAGTAAGAACAAAGAGAGGAAAGGAAAAACATAAAACCTAGGTGGGAAAATTGAAGAAAAAGTGTGGGATTTCAAGGAATCAAGCAATCAAAGGTAAAATTTCTTGATTTTGACTTGTGATCTACCTTTCCCATGCATTTCTCCTTATTTTTCATGATTAAATTTCATGTTTTCATGGTGAATTCATGGCTGACCAAATGGGTATGGAGAGAGAATGAAGTTGGATTGATTTGATTCTAAGTTATGTTAGTGTTTTTAGTTAGTTTAGCATATTTAGAAACAAAATAACAAGAAAAAAAATTCATTTTCTCCCATTACCCATAAGAGGCCGAATTTTCTAGGGAGAATATTGAGGCTGAAATTGATGATATTTCATGATATTTTGGTGATATTTGACGTTTGGTGAGGCTAGAAATTAAATGGGAAATTTTGGTGTGAAAATCTGAATTTTTGCTCAATGTATAAACATGTGTGATTATTGACCGGGATTGATAAATTGAATCTCATTCATAGTCACTGAGGTAATTTAGGTATAATTGGAGTGTAGAAAGTGAAAAGAATCGATTTGGAGTTAAATTGGAGATTTTAGCCGATTAGACCGAGTATAATGTGACTTAGGTCGAATATTACATTTAAGCGATTAATCGGACATTTTGCATTCCATATCATGCATTAGTAGTCTAAATTAGTTTAATTTCAATTTAGTACCAATGTGGTGAATTTCTCAATTTTGTACTGTGTCAAGGTGGGAAGTCCTCCGATAAAGGCAAGGGAATTGTACCCGAAGACCAGTAGTCTGAGTATTTCGAAAATCCCCACTCTAGACATTGTGAGTAACCTTATCATCATTTTAATTATCTAAAGTATGTTTTAACTCGGTTTTGGTGAAATCTTATGAAAATGAATTAAATGGCTAAGTTTAGGTTTTGCAAACAAAAATGTGTTTAAATGAAAGATTTTATAAATTGTCTTGAAACGAAATAATGATTTTAAAAATAGAGTAATTGAATACCACTGATATGTTGGAAATTTATGATTGGAAATTGATGGCTTATGTTATATTGTTATTGTGTTGGCATGACTAGTTAGGCTGTGTTTTATGAATTGTATGAATTGTTTTATTTTACCCTTGCAGGCTGGGTAGTATTATATTAGCCCTGTCATGCTGTTAAAATTTTATTGTATGGTGGGTTTAGCTTACTGCAGTAGGCGAATTCTATGGACCAGCCTATTAGAGGGGCACAAAATCCGGATATATATATGTACCTCGGTCGAAGAGGCGAGTAGGGTATCTCTTAAGGTATGGACAGAGTTCACGTCACGCCGAACCACCTCGTGATGATGAACTCCGCTAACGCCAAGGAATGGCTATGCTTTTCAAACTAAAAATATGTTTACGTGTATACGAACTTTTTAATAGCCTTGGCGGACTCGGTTAGATGCCTCTGCCAAGGGATCCCCGAGAATGATTTTGGCAAGAGTCAAGTTTTTAAGATACTCATAAGCCATGTTGAATATTTAAATGAAATGAATATTTATGTTATGAAATAAATATTGAGATGAAATATTTTAATTGTCTCTTTTTACTCGACTTTAGATATTTTTGATGATGTTTATTTACTCACTGGGATTATAAAATCTCACCACTCTCCTTTCCACCCATTTCAGGTTCAGATTAGGCTGTAGATAGTTGAGGTCATCGAGGACTACCCTTGGATTTGCATTCCTTCAAACTGTAGGTTCACAGTCCTCTTTACTTTTGGTTATTCGATGGCCCACTTGTTATTGTAAATTAAATTAAATACTCTGACTTACTATATTACAGTATGAATTTATTTAACTTTTACGCTACAAAAATTATTTACGTATAACTCTAAAAATATTGTTTTATAAGAACATAGAATATTTTACTTAACATTTCTTTTATTTTCTTATTATATCCAAATAATCAAAATTTCATTTTTAATGAAGATTTTAGACTTTAAAACTCACTTTTGATTATGAATTATATGTTTTGTACTCGTATATTACATTTTAGCTGATTTCGAAATTTTAAAAAAATGACTAAAATACCCCTGTGAGAAGAAAATTATTATTTTATTTGTTTTGAGTTGGAAACAGCTTAAAATCTTCTAGAACATGATTTTCGGCAACGATTACTCACGGGGGAAATGAGATACTGATATTAAGCCCTGCGAGATCTCAGTTGGCATTTCGAGAAATGAGTGTCTATCGAGGTACCGTGGCGGTTGTCACGGGTTCGAGGAGAGTACCGGGTCGTGACATGCATAAAGACATATCTAGTCTAATGACAAATAATATCACAACTATTTATTAAACATCTCCAAAATAAGGGTGCGAGGATCATTCTAATATCCAACATGCAGATTTAAACTATGCCCTGTCGTGATCACATCTCAAATGGCATACTCATATTCGATAGTTAATTAAATCTCTGACTATATAGCATAGCACATTAAATCATAACTTACCTTCTTTAAGGCCATCATCAAGCTAGGCTCTATAGGCACACCCTAATTTCCAAGCACAACCTTAAACTCAATATAAAATCTGCTTACCTTGAAGCTTTTCGTCAAATATCAACCACATTTGGATTTCATGTTAATAACCACAAGTTCCCATATTATATCATGCCATACTAAATGCATATTATCATAATCAACATAATCAATGAGTGGTCCTCCCTTAGATATAGTCAAATCACGTACAATGGCCAATCGACGGAGTCAAATCATGCTCAATGTCAAAGCAATCGGTGGAGAGTCAAATCACAATAATCGGTGGAGAGTCAAATCACACATAACATTAAAGCAACTGACAAAGGATCAAATCACACACATACCAAAGCAACGGACGAAGGGTTTAAATCACACACATGCCAAAACAACGGACAAAGAGATCAAATCATGTTCAGCGTTGAAACAACTAATGGAGAATCAAAATCATCACCCGAAATTCTTCAATGGATGACATCAAAGCACTGCATGCAGGAATCATAGGCAGGATTTGTACCACCGTTCCTACATACCACCATTCTTTCAGATGAATACACAGTCATTGGGGAAAGACGCCACTCGACCTCAAGTTAAATCAACGTCCGACATTCACCCTTCGATCAAAACATATCAAGTCATGGGTCGTCAACACCCTTATAGTCCATAAGATATAATTTGCATCATTTAGTTAGGCTCCCTAGCCTTATATACACAATCGGCTTCACATTCATAACCATAGGTTACACACCCCAAATGTGTATAGTTGCGATGAAACTTCCATTAAATTAGGCATCATTAACTCTCATTTCAAATTATGTATCAACATATCCTCCGTATTTGAACAACCTATTCCCATATTGTAGTATTAGCTACTACCTTAATCAACCATAACAACATTCATAGCCAATAAGGCCATGCATCCACCTAGATGTCTGACAGCTCATACTTCCCAATAACAATCACATACAAGGCACATATTCATATTACATTTTATATCATACAATTTACTAGCCTAGGCAAACTGATCCAGGCATAACACAAGCAATTTGGTACCATGGCAGTGCATTAAACAATGCGTGGTGCATCACATGCACTTAATTCAAATGTAAATCCCACTCACAGTGACAATTGCTCTTGTCGCTCAACTCGATGCTCACTGCTCACAAATGCTTTAACTTCAACTCAACGATTCAACACTTGGAAAATGGGTAGAATTCTTACTCCCATTGTAGTCTAGCATTCAACAATACATAACCATTAGTGTTTATACAATTATTCTCTATCTCCAAGCTAAATCCTAGCTTTTAGAGCATTTCTAGCTTTTCGAAATAACATAAATCTTTAGCAAATTAACATACAAGCTCAAATTCCTCAAATTCTTCAACAATGAGCTTAATCCTTACCTTAGATGTTGATTTGGCTCATTTAAACTTCAAATTCCTAGTAACATTCAAACATCACCATCCACTAAGCTAAAACACAAGATTTCTAATTAATAAATGGTTCAAATTAAAAATCAATCAGTAAAAAGCTTTAAATTTACCTTTAGATTGATTTCCTATCGTCAAAGTGCCTTCTTCCAAGTCTTAAATTCAAGTGGGGGGTGAGAGTTTTAAGAGAAGGGCGAGAGAGTTTGTTTTTGGTTTATTTGGCAAATGGGTGGACTACCCAATGCCTTTTATTTTTTGCAAATTTTCATGCAAGTATCGATACATTTGCAAATGTATTGATACTTTTTTTACGAGTTACCCTTAAATCTATTGATAAATGAGGCAATGTCTCAATAGAAATCACACAAAATGCTCTCTATCCAAAATGTATCGATAGATTGGGAAAATTTATCAATACATTTTTCACATAATTTCCCTTGCTTCAAATCTATCGATACATTTGGACAATGTATCGATAAAAATTACATTCACTATTGTGTTCTTCAAATCTATCAAAACATTAGGCAATGTATCGATAAAAATTTGCTAAAATACCCCTCTTATGTTTTTCCTGCCTATAATGTATCGATACATGAGGGAATGTATCAATACATCTTGTCTATAATATATATTTTCCTACACTTAGGGCTTTTTAACTCAAATTCTAAACTCCCATTTCATTTCTAACTTACATTCCCATCTCAATTCATCATAAATCACTTAATATCAACACATACGCTCATTGTATACTTCAAATTCTCATTCATGCTCTATGTCACATAGTATACCAATCACAACATAGCATAAATTGCTTATATGTCATACTCATATAAGTGCCAAACATATGCACAACATCATTTAAGCTTTCACATACTCATACATTTCATAGTCATTTCTCTATCGACATAGGCATACCCTTTAGCTCATAAACATACACATTAAAGTTCAAATTAGCCCACCAAACGACTTAGCCAATATCATACATAATTCATACTAAAGTAGGGGGTGTTACATCATTGGCTAGTTTTGTAGAAGTAAGTTTGGGCAAAGTAAGGGAGTGAAGATTTTACAAATTGAAGAATTTTAATATGGGAAGGATTTTTGTGAAGGTAATTAAAGTAAAGGAATTGATAGAGGGACGTAATTGAAAAGAAGAAAAATGTTGAGGGGTAAAATTGTAATTAATGAAAAATTAGAGGATCAAATTATAATTAATGAAAAATTTGAAAGACTAAATTGTAAATGATGAAAAGTTTTGAGGGTTAAATGGTAAATAAGAAAAAGTTGAAAGACCTATGGGCTATTAAACTATCCTTAAGTTAATTGTATATTAAATATGTGCATTTGATATAGAAATGCAAAGTGGATAAATGGGTGGTTGGCCATGGAAGTGTAAAATGGGGAGGCAATGTAAACCATGGGCGGTTTGCTCATGGAAAACCTTAGAAACAATGGTAAAATGGGTTAGTGGGAGACATGTGGGTGTCTCACCATTGAAGACCAAAGACCAAAGAAATGCATTGTGAAACCTCGACCTCTATAGACCGATAACTAGAGGTAGACGCGATAACATGGACCAAGGGTAATTTTGTCATTTCTCATGGTGAGCTCCTGGAAGTAGCTTTCTAATGTTATTAAGGTCTAAGTAGGCCTAAAGAATAGATGAATGATGGTAAAATGAATGAAAAAGATAGAAATACTGATAATTTCCATAGTAGGGGCAAAATGGTTATTTTTTATTTTGAGTTTAAATTTTTACTTTTCGTGAACCCGAGTATTTCTAGACTATTATGGACTTTGTCTCAATGTCAAAGAAGTAAAAAGATTGTATAAAGGTAAGAGGAAGACAAAGTGACCTTGTTAAGGGCATTTTGGTAATTTATGTGAGAAATTGGATAAACTGTAGGCATAAATATCTAACTCTCTAGTAGCTTCTTCTCATTTTTCCAGCAGCTCTTCTTCTTCCTTCCATCCTTCTCTCCATTTCATTTTCTTTGCACCTTCCATGGAAGCCTCCCTTGAAACCTTTATAACTTTCCCAAATTAGCTCCATTTCTCATGTTTTTCTACACCTTTTCATAGGGTTTTCATTGTCAAGCCCAGTCCTAAATTATCTACCATGTTACACATGAGACTGATAGAGTGATTGTATATTTGAACAGCCCCGGAAGAATATTTAAAAATCGATATTGTGCTTAGAAGTACAAGTAAGTCGACTATACCTCGAACTAATTCAAATAGGGATTTTAAGATGAAATTAAGAGTTTCACAGCTCAGAGATGACTCAAAATGGTAATTCGGAGTTCAAGGATCAATTTTTAGTCAAACCGAAATTTTCACTATCCATAGGCAAAATGGTCATTTGGCACTTGGGGACAAAATGAAAATTTTTAGAAAAGATTTTTTTTAGCCCCATTTGACTTATTGGAGTATGATTTGGGTATTGGAGTATGATTTGAGGTTTATAAGTGAAAAATTTTAATTTCGGTATAATTTGGAGTAAAGGGGCGAAATGGTAATTTTGCCACCCCAGGTGCAAATTGATAAATTTTCACCCCCGACACTTGTCAAGACCAAGGGATTTTATTCATCATGGAAATGGATAAACATGAGAAATGTGTGCTGGAGAATTAAAGAATTAAAAGTCAAATATTTAAAATTTAAACCAATAAGGAAATGCCATGTGTCATGGTTTTATTATTTTATTGTTTCTTTATAAAATAAGGCATAAAAATCAGCCCATTTCTTTCATATGGCCGGCCAAACCAAGAGCAAAGAAGAACAAAGGGAGAAAAGAAAAACAAAAACCCTAGGTGGAGAAATTCAAGGGAAAATTGGTGAAAATTCAAGGAAACAAGTGACAAAAAGTAAAATTTCTTGATTTTGACTTGTGATCTACCATTCCCATGCATTTCTCCTCATTTTCCATGGTTAAATTACATGTTTTCATGATGAATTCATGGCTGGTTGGAATGGGTATGGAGAGAGAATGATGTTAGATTGATTTGATTCTAAGTTATGTTAGTGTTTTTAGTTAGTTAAGCATGTTTAGAAAAAAAATAACAAGAAAAGAATCCATTTTCCCCATAAACCTTCAATGGCCGAACCCTATGTGAAATGTAAAAGTAATGAATTGATTTTGTGATCAAGTGAATTGGTTGACAAATTGATGAAATGATGATTTATGGTGAGAAAATGGAATGGGAAAATTTTTAGTGATAGTGCACCACAATGGCCGAAATTTTCAAGAAGAATTGTGAGGGTTGTTAGGCTAAATTTTAGATTATTGGAATTGTATTTAGTGAATTGAAATATTATAAATGAAATGGAGCAATTTGGAGCCAAATCGGACACAATTGTCATTTAATCGGGAATAAGCCGAATTAGGTCAGCACCACATTTAAGCGAAAGTCGAATAAGTTGCATATCATATCATGCATATACACCGAGCCTGAATTGATTTTATAATGGTCAAGCATTGATGTGGTGAATTATGTATTGTACATTGTAGATAGGTGGTGAGTAAATTACACTGGTAAAAGTACAAAGATTGTGCTTGGAGACTGGGATTAGGAGTACATCGACTCCTAGAACTGTGAGTAAACTTATTATCGTCTTAATTATCTAGAGTAGTTTTATACAATTGTGTGATTTTATGAAAAATGGGTTCAAATGATAAATTGCTATGTTTTAGGAAAAATTGTGATTTTATAAAATGATTTTATAAATTTTCTGAAAAATTGAATACTGGTTTTGAAAATAGAGTAATTGGAGACTGCCTGCTTGTGTTGTAAATTTATGGTTTTAAATTGAATGGCTTATGACAATATATGAGCATGAATGGCTAAACTGATTTTTTGTGTTAGAATTATTTGTATTGTGTATTCAGCCTTGAGAGACTAGGTTGCGATAAATTGCCATGTCATGCAGAAAAAGATTTTATAAATCAGGTGGTAGATAAAATAATCCATAGTCACTGCAGTGGTGGGGGTTTTCGTGGACTGCCTATGAGAGGGGCACGGTAACCCAATTATATATTTACCTCCGGGGGGAGATGTTGGATGAAGTATCTCCTGAGGTAAAGATTTGAGTGCACTTCACGTGGACCACCTCGTGAGAGTGAAACTCATGCCAATGCCAAGGCATGGCTAAAATTTTGGATGTAAAGACATTTAACAGCCTTGGCGGACTCGGTTGGGATAACCCTCGATCAAGGTATCCCTGATAACTGAGTATGAGAATGATTTTTGGCACGAGCCAAGCTTTTCAGGAAATCATAAGCCTATTTGTTTATTTGGTTGAAATGAGTTGAAAGGTAATGAAATTACAATATGATGACTTATTTTAATTCGTCTCCATTTACTCGCCTTTAGATAGTTTAGATGGTGTTTGTTTACTCACTGGGATTTTATAATCTCACCACCCTCAATTCCCCACATTTCAGGCTCGGGATAGCCGGTAGATAGCCGATTATGTCAAGGATTCAGTTAGCCTTGCATCGACAAAATTGTAGGTTCACAGACTCGCACCTTATTGGTTAGTTTGGGGCCCAAGTGTCACTGTAAAAGTAATTTTATGCTTTGGTTATTTGCTTTATAGTATATATGAATATAATTAACTTTTACGCTATAAGAATTATTTACCGATAGCTTTATAAAAAATTATTTTATAAAAAAATAGTTTATTTTATTAAATATTTTTATTATATTCAAATGGTCAAATTTTCACTTCAAATGAACATTTTAGATACTTAATTTGTTTTTAAATCACTAAATATATATTTTCTGCTTACCTACTACATTTTTAGCAAGTTTTGAGATTTTCGACAAAAAATGACGAAAATGCCCTTATGAGCTAGAAAATAATATGTTATGTTCTGATTTGGAAATGACTCGTAATCCTTCAAATTACGATATTTGATAACTATTGCTCACCGAGGAAGTACGAAAACCGAAACGAGAGCCTTGCGAGGTTTCGATCGGCATTCGGGGTGAATAATGTCTGTGAAGGCTTCGCAACGGTTGTCACGGGCTCGATGGGAGTTTCAGGTCGTGACATTCATGCTCTTCCACTTCTACACCTCAAGAACCCTCAAAAGCCTTTCCTTAATACTTTTTCTCACTAGTTGGAAGTTCTAGAGAGAGAAAAAGAGATTTTTCACAATAATTTGAAAGCTTTTGAAAAGGAATTCAACTACAAAGAAACCCTCAGGTGAGTAATGAGATAAGGTTTATTTCTAATTTGTTGATCAAGGTCAATAACTTGATTTGTGGGCTGTTTTATTATGGAGAGTTGTTTATTTATTTCTAGTGTAACTAGAGTAATACAAATAAATGGCGAGTCAAATAGCAATTGGAAACTAGTTAGGAAAAACTAGTAGAGCTTGATTTAGGAAATAGCTTTTAGAATTACATTTATGTAAATTTAGTTGGTTATGATATTATTGTGTGTGATAGGTTCCAACCAGGCCCTACACCTTCACTTGGAGCATTAGTTGAAGTTGGAGTCGATCCAAAAGCATTAACAAAAACAAGTGAGTGAACTTGCATTAAAATGTTTTGGGTAAATGTATATATGTTTGAATGAATCACTTGAAATATTTTAATTGATTTTTCTTCAAAATGCACATGGGAACAAGCCCTTGATGAAATGTTTTTTTTTTTTTTTGTGTTGTGTTGTGAAATGTGACTATGATGAATCCATGTACTCCTTTATTATGTTGATATAAACATATATGTGTTGTGCATTGAGCGGTGATATTGTGTAATAAATATAGCCGTGCATGTGAGCGATGTGGGGGAACACATGCCGATGATGATGAGTGCGGGAGTGTGGATGATGATATCGCCTATGCGCGATGTAAGGGTTTCACAAAATGGTATTAGCTATGCACAAGATGACTTCGGCTATGTGCGATGTGGGAGTGCACATGAGCTGGGTGAGGCGGTGGTGGTGTATATGCATATATATATATATATATATATATATATATATATATATATATATATATATATATATATATATGTTTACTATATAGAGAGGTTTGGAATTAATATGTGATTGCATTGACTGTTGAAACTTGATTATTGTCAAATGTGTTTAAAGTTGATTTTCGTTGCAACAGGATTGGATTTATATAGTAGTGAAAATTTCCCCTAACTTCATCTGGCCAGATTCTCGCTGCAGCGAAAATGAATCTCGCTACAACGAGAAAGTCTCGAGTGGTTCGAGATTTTGATCCGAATTTCGCTACAACGAGAATGCCTTTCCGCTGCAGCGAGAAACCCTCTGTTTTGCTTGTCTTACGTAGATAATTGCTGAAATTTTTCATTCTTTTCAACTTCATAGGTTATCATGGATTTTCAATGCTAAAGAATTAAATAATCAAGGGTTGAATTAAGAGGCTTTACAAGAAATTAAACTAAATTGCATTGTTTGTAACTAAAGTGCATCATGTTTTCAAAATCTCTTCGTATCGTTTGCTTGTTCCTTCTTATGTTCACTCACTGAGTTTATACTCACTGTTTTTAACTTCATGTTTTCATATCAGGAGGCAGTTCGAACCTAGGTGAGGTGTCCACGTAGATTCGTCTCCTTGGTAGGTATCTCGACATTCAATAGTTGTACCTTCGCCAAGGTCACTCTACTGGAAGTCGAGTGTCTTTTTGTTGTGTATAGATAAACGCGATGTAAATTACTAAGATATATATATATTTTTTGATTGGTAATGCTACTATGAGTTGGCAATGGTTAACATTATTTTGGGTTAATATAAATGCAAGTATTTGATTACTGTAGCAAATTATTAAAGTACTTGTAGGTTGGAATTATGAAATGTGACTTTAAGAACATTTGATAGAATGATGAACAAGTTATATAAATGGGCTTGCTTGGGCTTAGTGGGCTATGCCCATTGGGTCCATGCGCCAGTCATGGCCCGAAAATTGGGCTGTGACATGCATGCATGGGAAAATGCATGTAAAGAGGACTACACGGCCATGCATTTGTCTAAATCAAAGAAATGAATAAATCAAGTGGGACCTTCCACTAAGTGATGATTCTACATGCATGAAATATGGGTGACCGACCATGTGGCTTAAAAGGGCTACAAGAAAGAAATAAAATCATGATTTTAGTGAAAAAGAGCACACAAATTTATAAGGAAAAGGAATATTAAGGATGCGAGATATAGCTAGTGGTAGACAATAAGTAAAATAAAAGTTTGTGCATGTAAGGCTATTGGTGGCAATAGGTGGCCGATCACACAATTACAAAAAACTTCACTAGAGTTTATGAATGGAAAAGATAAAATGAAATCTACATGGCCAATAAACATTAGATAATTGGCCACATGGAAAGATAGTGGAGATTTAGTGAGAATGAGTGAAGAGAAAAGAAAAAAATGTGTAACAAGGGAAGGAACAAACCTTGAAGAATCTACCTACTTAAAACACAAACCATTTGGCCTCCTCTATTCATAATACAACCCAAGAGCTTCCAACTAACAACCTCCTAAGTTTTCAAGTATTTTTGCATCCAAGGAGACTTCAAAACCTCATTCACACATCAATTAAGCTTATCATCATCTCCAATACTTAAGTGAACCCAATATCCCTAAAAAATCCTTTCAAATGTAATGTATGTGAAAGGCGAAAGACATTGAAGCAACCCTTGGTTTTTTTGAAACTCGAGGCTGATAACTCATTCTTGAGAAGATTTAAGCTACCCAAATGGAAGCTTGATGCTGGAAATCAATGTTAGGGTAAGGGATTCTCCATTTAAGTTTCAAATTTTAAGTTCAAAGGATTTATACTGTTTAAATTGCTATGACAAATTTAACACCCGGTTTGAGAAAGTGTTAAAGGTAAGCTTTCCCCACATTTACCATTTATCAACACCTACTCATGGGACTCCCCAAATTATCAAATATCAAGTCGGGGCTTCCATCCCCCTAATACTTACTTGTGACTCCCCACGAAGTAGTGATTTTAACGAGGTTAATTACAAATGGGCTATGAGTAGTGGTATGACTAGTTCGAATCCAAGAGAGAGTGGTCAATTGGTCTTTTTTTTAGTAATGTTTATATAGGACCATATGATTAATCACCAGAACTTTGTTTAGAATGTGGCGAAATGTGTTTCAAATGGGTGGATTCTTCAAGGTTTGTTGCCCCCCCTTATTACACATTTTATTTCTTTTCTCTTCATCTATCCTGACCAAATCTCCATTATCCTTCCATGCGGTCAGTTATCTAATGATCATTGGCCATGTAGATTTCATTTTATCTTTTCCATTCACATATGCTAGTGAAGTCTTTTGTAATGGTGTGGCTAGTGTTGTTGAATTTTCAAATAACTCTATATCATAAAGTTATCAGCCAGCCACTTATTGTCACCAATAGCCTTATATGCACAAACTTTTACTTTTCTTATTGTCTCCCATTAGCTATATTTCACATGCTTAATATTCTTTTTCTTCATGAATTTATGTGCTGGTTTTCACTTAAACCATGGTTTTATTTCTTTCTTGTAGCCTTTTTAAGCCATATGGCCTGTTTCATTTATATGGAATCTTTACTTAGTGGTGAGTTCTACTTGATTGATTCATTTCTTCGACTTAGACAAATGCATGGCCATATAGTCTTCTTTACATGCTTTTTCCCATACATGTGTTTCTTTGGTCTTTGGTCTTCACATGGTGGGAGACCCATAGGTCCCCCACTGACCCATTTTACCATTATTTCTAAGGTTTTCCGTTGCCAAACCGCCCATGGTTTACATTATCTCCTCATTTTACACTTTCATGGCCGACCACCCATTCGGCAGTTCAAATACATTATCTCCTCATTTTAGTCTTGCATGGTCAAGGATTGGATTGGGCTACGTATTGATGCAATATGGTAGAGTTATCACTTATGCCTCAAGGCAACTTAAGAGGCACTAGCAAAATTATCCTACGCATGATCTAGATGGCAATGATCGTGTTTGCCTTAAAGATTGGAGACACTATTTGTACAGGGAAACTTACGAAATATATACTAATTATAAAAGCTTGAAGTATATATTTCAACAATGAGATTTAAATTTAAGGCAACGTAAGGTAGATGGAACGATTGAAATATTATGATTGTACAATACTTTACCATCTCGACAATTAAATTGAGTTCCAATTGTCAATCTCAGAAGTAGAAACCATCAACTCCTTAGGGTATTGTACTCCCTGACTCCTAAACTTGACAAACTCCTGAGTCAACCCTCGTAATTTAACCACCAACTCCTTTGAGGTGGCATTAAGTATTATAGGATAATCACCTCTCATATCGTCAAATTGGTACCAATGTGCCTCTCATTAGAACTTTGACTGCCAGGAAGCCTAACAACTCGAGCTTAAGGTCTACCTCTCTTACGGCTTCTAAAGGTGAAAGTGTGAGGTCTAGCCGCGGTATCATCTGGGGCATCAAGCCCTTCAATTTCCCTCGAGGTGGCTCACGTCCTAGGTGTCATCTCTTACACGGATGGAAGCAGTCACCTATCCAATTCACATCAATATTATTAGTAAAGGTGGCTCACTAAGACTTAAGAGTTTGTGCTGCCTACTATCCATAATTGTGCTGTAGTACAAATAATGGACAAGACTTTACACTAGTCTCGGTACTCTGTTAACAGGCCTACCCAAAGACATCCTAACTATTATGTTTTAAACATTTGAGCATGGCATCCTTACTTTTTAATTTGTAAAACCATGGATGTGATTTGTGTATCTACAATTTATTTTTTGGAATTCGTTTATGTTAAAATTGCCATGGATGCATTGACTTATATTTAAACAAAGCATGAGATGCTTGAGTTATAAATCTCATGCTCGTTTAAAATTACTCAACCATGGCAAATCTCAAATATAGTAAATTTCCATAATATCATGTACTAATAAATCAAATTCATGGTTTTCTCAAAGCAAATATAATAGTAATGCCATGCTCAGTCAATAAAAATGTATCAATTAGGATATCCTTAAGTAGGTCTAAAAAAAAGAGTGGGAGCCCTTGCATTTACCATATACTAGCACCTATTCGTGGGACTCCTCACGCCACCAATTATCAAGTCAGGGCTTCCGTCCCCCTTAATACTCAAATACCAAATAGATAACTAGCTAATACTTTGTGCACAAAGATGACATCAATCTGGTGTGGTAGCAGAACCTATACCCGTAAGGTTTACCCAATAAAATAATCAAATGTAATTTCAAATATGAACAACCAATTTCCATCATGTGCTCAATATGCAATATATGCATGTATTGATCATAAAAGCCGTGAGTGATATAACAACTTCCTCATAAAATCAGTGAACATCAAAACAGCAAGTTCACACATGAAAATCAGCAAGCATGGCATAGTTGAAATATTTCACTCAAGCATCATAAAAATTACTATCAAGACAAAATAGAAAACTCATTAGTGGCCACTCTAGGGCATTTATATGAGAATGGAATACATACTGTTTTAAACTTTTCAAAATGGAATAAAAATCTTATCATATTTCAAGGGCTTGTTTCCCGTTTGTAAAACAGCTTAATAGTTTTGATACGTCCACAAAAACAGAACGTATAAACAAGATTAGTGATCATTCCGAGTCACTAACAACTCATGCAACCCAATTTTATTCAAATACCAGCATTGCAACTCAACGTAATAGAATAATATCTAATAGTGGGCATATCTTGTAAACTTGATATAATTGTACTTAATATTTTGTAGTAGTTAAAAAGGAATTGTCCACTCACCTCCGTTGATGGGAATTCTTACCAATTACTAAACCACTTTCTTAGCTTAAGCTTGATTCGATCGAGGACTCTAGCAATGTTCAAACCACCACCACCCAAGCCCTTAAAGGTTCAATGCTTCGGGTCAAAGTACCTATCACCCGTACTCTCACCAATCATTGTTTAGCAACCAAGGCACTAGTTCAAACAATTTCCTAGTCATCAAGAATTCACATTTACTTAGTATAATTCCCAGGACTATCTATTTATAATACGACCAGCAATGATTTAATATTAAAAGCTCAGTAGAAATCAATTATTCTTACCTTTATTACAACTTAGCACCTCAATGATTGTTTGTGTTAGGTCTCGGGTTGGATGGAATCATTTTTTCACAACCTTGTAACAACATGTGCACACGACATTTATAAGTTCAAGCTATCAAAGCTTTTCTACACAACCCGTAATTAACTAGTTCGATCAACCAAGAATTGAACTTCAATTTGCCAGACCTTGGTAATGGTTTAGTTCATTCAAAAGCTTGCCTTTTAACACTTTCTCAAATCAGGTGTCAAATCTGCCATAACAATTTAAACACTATAAATCCCTTGAACTTAAAATTTGAAACTTAAACGGAGAATCCCTTATCCCAACATTGATTTCCAACATCAAGCTTCCATTTGGGTAACTTAAATCCTCTCAAGAATGAGTTTGTAGTTTCAGGTTTCAAGGGAACCAAGGGCTGCTCTAATGTCTTTCACCCTCCACACGCATTTCATTTGTAATGATTTTTGAAAGGATTTCTTAGGGCTCGTGGGTTCACTCAAGTATTGGAGATGCTGGTAAGCTTAGTTGATGTGTGAATGAGGTTTTGAAGTCTCCTGGATGTAAAAATACTTGAAAACTTGATAATTATTAAAAATATAAATTTAAATCCAACTCTGTATATATATATATATATATGTCAATGAAATATACTTCTTACATTTTATATTTTTATATAATCAATAAAAGTATAAAAATTTTACGGTTTAGGGGAAAAATTATGTTGAATTTGTTGATGTTGTAGCTGTGACCAAATACAAAGGAAAGAAAAATGGAAGAGAATGAGAGGTCACAACCAAAAGAGAGATGATTGATCTCATATGGTTATCTTACTCTATTTGGTGCTTGAGGAAAAGGCGGGGCCTGGGGTCAAGGTTAGTGTAGGAGCCAGAGATGAATTGTGACAAATTTGGTAATCCATTTTGAGATGCTCAACTTTATGAGAAACACTTTTAACTAAGTTCAAGTTTGGTCCTTCTGGATATGAACATAATGAAAGACTCAAATACATGAGCTAAACATCTTTCAGGAGATGGGATGTTTGCCTCCTAAATTTTGTTTATCATAGATTCCATGTGACTAAAACCAGACCATTCCTGCAATAAATTCCACAGACCACATTCCATCCAATTAGGTACTAAAGCATTTTCTCAACTTTGAATGTCTTACAGAAAGTTAAAGGCATCGGTTCCTAACATACCAAACTTCATGTTTGAAAGCGAAGACAGAATGATTCCAAAGCATAACTTTCAAAAAAGAATTAAATTATATAATTATTATTTTATTTTATTCTTACAGGATAACTACTCTATTGTTCTTTATTCCATTCCATGAACCAGATGTGCTGTTAAGAAATAGCCATTCTTATTCTTCAAAGATAAACCAAACAAAAGAATAGACGTCATCTAGGAAGGGGATGGCTAAGAGCCCTTATTTTATGGGGATCTAAATAGACCTGTCACCTTGCCAAGACACTTCACTTGGCACCAAAACTGACTCAACCTTTCTTTACAGTATAAACTCATTTAATATGCAAAAGTAACGACAAAGCAAAAAACGTTTTTTTCTGTTTTTCTCGACTGATCCATTTATCCCTGCATTGCAGGGAGAAGGAACTTTTTTTTTCGCTTTTTCTTGACTGAACCATTAATGGGAATTCACTTTGCAAATTAAAGACACAGTGTGCATCGTCCCAATAAGTGTGCAAATTTTCCAAGCCAACCGGATGTATGATATCATGTATAGAACTCAGCAAATAAAATTGGCAAAAACCTATATAAGTGAATGTGCAAGAGACATCTTTTGTTCTTCCTATAAATCACTTTGGCTTTTTCCTTTCTCTGGTTACAATCACTTTGGCTTCTAAAATAAGTAATGCCAAATCTTATACTCCATGCTAATACCAATGGTTTAGACTCTTTAAATTCAACATTATCATGTGGCTGCTTCTTGAATCCTAAATGACCTGAACTGTTCTACATCTACTCAAAATGCCAGAGATAAATCAAATCACTTGTAGTGTTCAGGCTTCAAGACACCAACATAAGGCAAGTTCCTATATAGTTCCGCAAAGTCCATTCCATAACCAACAACGAAATAATCTGGACACTGCCAAAAACATAACATAGAAAAAAAAACA
Organism: Theobroma cacao; assembly: GCF_053813885.1. Lineage (NCBI taxonomy): Eukaryota > Viridiplantae > Streptophyta > Magnoliopsida > Malvales > Malvaceae > Theobroma > Theobroma cacao. Next base: position 13,164,862 of record NC_142646.1, read on the forward strand.
TCATGATGTGTACTGTCACTGACTACCTGGGCAGAAAATGGTAACTGAAAATATAATTAAAACAGTCAAAATGCACAAAGTATTTAAAAAACCATGCAGCCCACATTTAAGAAAACAACCAGGTGCGAAACATTAGTAATGTGATCAATCAAACGCTTCATTTCCATGAACTATGACTAATATTGTACCCATTATTGAAATTCAACAAATTATGATGTTAATTTTGAACAAAGACGAGCTAATATGTTCTGTAAAATTTGAAAGTATGACATTAATAATTGCAACATATCTATCAGAAGCTCCAAAGGATTTAATCTGAATTCAGGTTTCTCTCCATAGTAAACTTCAACTTTTGATCATAATTATTTGCGGGTTCATTAACTTTCAAAATGAACATTTTGCCAAAACGAATTAATGTCTAAATGTGAAATATCTGAAATACCCTTACTCTTGTTTTCAACTTTTCCTTTCTCTCAGGCCGGCTGGGCATGGTCAGATCTCCCTGGACTCCCTTGGGGTGCAGGGGTGCTTCTTTGGAGAAAAAATTTAAAATGAAAAATTATAATTTATGTAATGCTAATTTTTTAAATTACAAAGGATAAAATTATTTTAAAAATATTTTCACAACATTAACAGAAACGGTATTCAACCAAAATATTCCTTTAAGACGGAATATTTATTTTAAAAACTATAGAATTTATGTGCAATTAGGATAAAAAGTCTAGGGTTAATGTCCTAAAAAATAAATTAAGAGCAACATTTTTTTTTCCTTAAATGATCATAGATTCTGAAAACAAAAACGTATATTTTATTAAAGCAAGTAATAAGATGCAAAAATAACACATATTCATCCATGAATGCACACAGGTAAAATTGGCTACATCTTACCTCAAATCCCTTGTAGAACTTTCCATCACCAACTAGCTCAATATCAACCTTCCTTCTTGCTGGTTTATCAAGAAAAGTGCAGACAGATACAGAGGATGCTCCTTTTGATTCCAAGTGTCCAATGAGATAGGATAAAGTGCATCCTGTATCTACAATATCCTCAACCTAAAGACCATAACACGCACTCTATCACTGAATTTTTTTAAAAAAATAACAGAAAAAGAAAAAGAAAAGTTATAGGTACTTGGAGAAAGAAAACAGAAAGAAAATGGGTAACTGGGATTACCAAAACGACGTGTTTACCCTTAACGTCAAGCTTCAAGTCAAGGGAAATGGTGGGAGCTCCATTAGAGAGAGTAGCGAAGCCATAAGATTGAGCTCGAACCAAGTCAACCGAGATGGGGAGGTGGATGCGCCTGACAAGATCGGCTAAGAACAAGAAAGCGCCGGTGGCAACTCCCACAATGAGAGGAGGGTGGGGAGCTGCCCTGAAATCGTGGGTTATTTGAGAGGCGATCTGGGCCACTCGGTCCTGAATCTGGTCCTCGGTCCAAAGAACCTTCTCCATGTGAGAGTCTAGAGACATGGAGATGACTACAGGTTTTTGGGTGTTCACCCCTTTTGTTTTTGCTAGGGTTTGATTAGGGGGTTGTTGTTGCTTTGGAAGATAAGTATGAGGAAAGATAAATAGTCTAAGAAGATGAGACAGTATTCAAGATTCTCATGATTCGGATATTGCGCCGGCTTGTATTTCAAACGTGGGAACATACCCTCTCGATACGTTAATTTATTTTGTATATATAAACTACTTCACACTCCAATTATACCGTTACTATATTTTTTTTCACGAAATAGATAAAAATAAAATAAAATAAATATTATTTAATTTAGTATCATCGATAGAATAAAATAAAAATAGTTATTATGAATTATTATTAATTGATAAAAATAATTTTGTAATAAAAAATAAAAATATCTTATATTATTTATATTATTATTTTATTTTATTTTTTAAATATTAATATTTTATTTATAATTTAAATATTATTATGATTATTTATTTATATTTTATTTTATTTTTAAATATTAATATTTTATTTATAATTTAAATATTATTATGATTATTTATTTATATTTTATTTTATGTTTAAATATTAATATTTTATAACTTATTTAAAATATCAATATTTTGATCGTTTAAAAGTTAATATTTTATTTATAATTTAATCATTAAAATTTTAAAATATTATTATTTAATTTATAAATTAACTATAATTATGATTAAAATATTAATATTTTTAAATTAATTTTAAACTCAAAATATTTTTTAATATATAATTGAAAACTTAAACTCTTTATTATGATATGATTTATTTTCATAAAAAACAAAATTACTCTTTATATAATTTAGCAAAATTTATACCAAAAGATAAAATTAAGTAAATTTTTTCTTTTTTAATCATTAAATTTTTCTTTTTATTAAAATTTCAATTTTAATAATTTAATAATATATTATTAAGTATTAGTATAATTTTTTATTTTTTATTTCTAATTTATATTTTCACTTAAAAATTTTAAAATTAATATTTTTTAAATATTAATATTTTATTTATAATTTAAATATAATTATAGTCAAAATATTAATTTTTTAATAAAAATAATAATTTTTTAAGTTTAGATTTGTAATTTTTTAAAAAATGTAAAGACATTTTAGTCCAAAATATTTTGAATTTTATTTCCATGGGCATGGAATAACTAATACCATGGGGAGATATGGTATTAGTTATTCCAAAATTTTAGCTGATTTTGAGAAATAGCTATTCCTCCTTCTTCCATAAACATAATAAACATGTGGGGAAATTTTTGAGGGAGTTTAACTATTCCCCCAATCAAACATGCTATTAGTGATTTTGTGTGGTAACACTACTACTCTCCTTCCCCATTCCACAAAAGTAATGGTCCCATTTTCCCGTCATTTATCCATTTGTTCAAACATAGCACTCCCAGGACTATTAACAGGAAGCAGAAAATTTGAAAGATTCTATTAAGGATGTGCAAGGGAAAAAAAAAAACAACAAAGAAAGCAGTATCGTAGAAATGGAAAAGAGGGGTTCAGGTCAAAGATTTAAAGATCCTGGGTTATCTATCTCAGTTGATGTGCCTATTATTAAGTTGAAAAGAAGCAGAAGTGCCATAAGGAAGGTGAAGGTCCGAAAATTTCTATGGAATGAACCTTCTGTAGAGGAGCAAACTTCAAAAGAGGATGAAGAGGTAGAGAGCAGGCAAACAAGAAGGGACTAGAAAGGATACAGGGAAGTCCGAACTAATGGTGAAAGGAGAAACAAGGGCTTGGGCTCAGTGGTGGGTCAAAAAAGGCAAGAAAAATATAAAGGCAGCTTAAAGGCAAAGAGATGGAATCACATTTTAGGAGCGGTAAGGAGGGATACGAACAAGAAAAAAAAGGTGGGGAAAGTAACAAGGGGAGAAGATAGAGGAGAATCTGCAAGTGTAATAGCAGGGAACAAGAGAAAGTCGTGCTCAGATTCTGATACAAGCACAGCCAGGAGAAATAAGGCATTATGGAGGGAAGCTTTAGCAACAATGGATGTCAACGATAGGTTGGGATTGAAGTTTTGGGAAGGGAATGAGGAAACGGTAAAGATATTCAAAGAGCTTGGAGCAGAGGATGGTAGATGACCATGTGGTAAAGTGCTGGAGGGCCCTGTGTAGAGGTGAGTTTTTATTTTCGTCACCATGATTATTTTGTCTTGGAACTTAATAGGGATCTACAGGGGAGAGAAAAAGAGGGCATTGAGGCGAATTATAAGGAGGCACAAGCCAAATCTTGTATTTATTCAAGAAACAAAAATTCAGAAACCATATGAAGGTTTGTATGAAAAATTGTGGCAGAGGGAGAAAATTAAAGGTAGAGCTGTTAAGTCTGAAGCGAGGTCAGGGGGTTTATTGTGTATGTCGCAGGCTAACTTCTTTAATCTGATGGAGTGCTTTTTCCATAAAAACTTCATTTTGCTTGTGGGAACAACAAAGGATTCTAATAGTAAGTGTAGGTTTGGCAACATTTACGTGCCAAACAATGAAGGAGAAAGAAGCGAGGTGTTCAATGCAATAAAGCAAATTATTGAGAGGTTAGGGGCTAAATGGGTGGTGGGGGCTGATTTCAATATTGTGAGATCAAATGAGGAAAGAATTGGTAGGGGGCACTATTTAAGGGCTGCTTCAAGATTTAATGAATTTATTAATGAGATTGGGTTAGTTGACATCCCACTTGTTGGAAGTAACTTCACTTGGAGCAATAACAGAGAGGAACTAGCTTTTGGCAGATTGGATCGATTCCTGATTAATGCAAATTTGCTTGCCATGGAACCCAATATGGTGCAAAGGTGTCTTCCCAAATCAATCTCGGATCATAATGCTATTATGCTTGGGCGGGGTAGGGTTCAAGGTGGCCCTAAACCTTCACTCACTGGTTGGACAACGAAAGCTTTCACAAGGTAGTTGAAGAGTATTGGAAAGGATCCAATAACGGGAGAATACGGGGAGGTGGTATATGGCTCAAATTGAAGGGGTTGAAACCAATTTTGAAGGATTGGTAGAGCAGAGTGATTGGTAACTCTCAAGACAGAATAATGATGCTGGAATCTAAACTCCAAGGCCTTAATAAGCTGTTGGAAGTTGATGGGACGAATAAGGATACTAGGGAAGAAGTAATTAGAACAAAAGCTGAATTATGGGGATGCTACAAAGTTGAGGAAAGGGAATGGTAGCAAAAATTGAGAATTAAATGGACCACTAATGGGGATCGAAATACGAAATTCTTCCATGCTATGGCCACGGCAAGGAGGAGAAGTAACATGATCCATCAAATGAAAGTGGGAAGTGAGATGATCACTAATCCATAATGTATCAGATACTCAATTGCGAAATACTACGAAGACTTTTACAAGGTCAGAAAAGTCTTACCTCTAAAAAGGTTAAACTGCTAATTTCAAAAGATAAGTGAGGTTTCAGCAGTGATGCTTGAAGGGGAGTTTTTGGAGGCTGAAGTTTAGGATATTATATGTAATTGTGATGGGAATAAAGCCCCGGGGCCTGACGGTTTTAATCTCAATTTCTTCAAAAATCAATGGGAGGTCGTTAAGGAGGATGTCATGAGTTGCATGAGAAATTTCTATGAAACAGGAAACCTTGAAGAGGGAGTGAATCACTCTTTCATCACCTTAGTGCTGAAAGTTGCTAATCCATGTGAGATCAAAGAGTACAAACCTATAAGTCTTGTTGGAAGCATGTACAAGATTGTTGCAAAACTTTTGGCTAATATGCTAAAAAGGCTCATTGGTGAAGTGATTGGAGGACGACAATTTGCTTTTGTGAAAGAGAGACAACTTATTGATTGTGCGCTCATTGCAAACGAGGTTATTGACTCACTTAAAAAGGGTAATAAGGGGGGGTTTCTTCTTAAAGTCGACTTCGAAAAGGCCTATGACAGTGTTGATTGGAGATTCCTCAACTTTATGATGACTAACATGGGGTTTGGGGAGAGATGGAGAAGATGGATAGGGGGATGCATTTCGAATGCTAAAGTGTCTGTTCTCGTCAATGGGGTGCCCACAAAGCCTTTCAAAATGAGACGTGGGTTACATCAAGGATGTCCGTTATCCCCTTTCCTCTTCAACATAGTTGTTGAAGCCTTTAGTATGATGATGAGTAAGGTAGAGGAGATTGGGTTATGCTAAGGCATCCTAATTGGGAGTAATGGATTGACTATTTCACACCTCCAATTTGCAGATGATACTATGATTTTATGTCGACTGGAGATGGAGAACCTTCGAAATGTTAAAAGAGTGCTTAAGTGTTTACAAGTAGTGTTAGGGCTGAAAATCAATTTCCACAAGAGCTGTCTAATGGGGGTCGGGTTGGGGGAGCAGGTGATAGTGAGGGGAGCCAATAATATTGCTTGTCAAGCGGGTGATTTGCCAACGACTTATTTGAGACTTCCATTGAGAGCTAACCAACACTCAGTGAGAATTTGGAAGCCTATTATTGAAAACTTCGAGGCACGTTTAGCTGGCTGGAAAGCAAAAGTGTTGTCCATTAGAGGTAGGGTTACCTTACTAAGGTCAGTTTTAGCTAGCCTTCCCATCTTCTTCATGTCCTTATCTTAAATTCCCAAAGGGGTGGTGAAAGAGTTAGAGAAAATTGAGAGGAGATTTCTGTGGGAAGGTACAGAGGAGAAACGTAAGTTGCACCTTCTGGGGTGGGAAAAGGTTCATAACTATAAGGAAAATAGGGGTCTGGGTATCATTAGTCTTGAATTAAAGAACAGAGCCTTATTGAATAAGTGGATCTGGAGGTTTGGAAGTGAGAGGAATAGTTTGTGGAGAGAGGTGATCGTGGACAAAGTAGGTGGGAACCCTTCTAATTTACTGCCTGAGCCAAACAATAATAGGAAAACTTCTCGAGTGTGGTCTAACATCCTTAAACCCTTATCCCCCTCTAATGACTATTTTTTACAGATAAAATCCAACTTATAGATGGTGATTGGTGATGGAAGCAATATACGCTTTTGGATTGATAGCTGGGTGGAGAGGGGAGTGTTGAAAGATATTTTCCCAATGATGTACGCCCTTGCTAAAAATAAGGAAGGTCGTGTTGGTGAGTTTGGAACTTGGGTCTACAATAGATGGTCATGGGATGTGGAACTAAGAAGGAGGCCTCTCGAGTGGGAAGAACTACAGTGGAAATAGCTCAAAGCTACCATTGAGGAGTTCCACCTGTGTAGGGATCTTAGAGATACTGTGACATGGAAAGGATCAGCTACAAGGGCTTACAGTGCCAGATCTTTCTATAAATAGGTTCTCCAAAAGGGTTGTTTGGAGGATAGGACATGGAGAAATATTTGGAAAAACCTGGTGCCTCACCGTATTGAGATCTTTTGTTGGCAGGTGATGCACGAGAGGGTCGCGGTTAAGCAAGAGCTGGTGAAAAGGAACTTAATGGACCAAGCAGGAGCGGTGTGTGGCTCTGCAAGAGTGAACCTGAATCGGTAAGACACTTGTTTCTCCACTGTCTTGAGGTCTGGTATGTGTGGATGAGATGGTGCAGAGAATAAGGGGTCACCTGGGTTATCCCAAAGGATTTAATTAACTCATTTAATACTTGGAATGCTGGTTTGGAAGGGAAAAGAGAGGTCAAAATCTGGTGCATGGCTTTTTGCTATTTTATGGTCTGTATGGCTGTATAGAAATGATACGGTCTTCAAAGGAGTCACTTGGAATGCTGATCGAGTTTTTGATCTTGTTAAAATTAGAGTTGCCATATGGGCTCAAGCTAAGTGGCCTCTTGAGTATAGTGTGGTTTTAGATACTTATATATTTTTAGCTGAGGGTGCAGTGGTTAAGAAAAAGGAGAGAACCAGAACTGCGAAAGAGTGGAGTAAACCACACAAAAGGGAGATGAAATACAACGTGGATGAGGTAGCTCAAGGTTGCCGGGGGGAGGTAGGGATTGGAGGCATCATGAGAGACGATGAAGGAAACATCAAAATCGTTTTCTCAAAAGCGATAGGAGTGGATAATGCTAGTGCAGCTGAAGTTAGAGCGATTAAAAAGGCTTTTTTAACTTTCGCAAGGTCAAAATGGGTAGCCACACATTCTTTGATTATCGAAAGCGACTCAAAAAATGTTGTCAAATGGACTAACAACCCTTCTGAAGCTCACTAGAGGCTTAGGAAGTGGATTTTGCACATTGAAAAGTTGAAGAATGAGGTAAGGAAATGGGATATCAAACACATCTATAGAGAAACCAATCAACTAGCTGATAGTTTAGCTAAGGGAGGTGTGCAGCATCAGGTTGATTTGTTGAATGTCTATGATTAATTTCTGGTGTCTGAGGCCGTTTCTTGGTTGGCTTTCCGGTTGAGTCTGGTATTTCTTGATAGTTACTATGACGGTTCAAAGTTTTTTAGATTGTGGTGAATGTCAGGGAAGTTCTGTGGCTAAGTTCTTGTGTTCTTCTGAGAGGATGATTGAAGATTCGCTTCTGGCAATGGAAAGGATAGGGTGACACTGATGCTTATGCTTTTTGTAACTGGGGGTCAGTGGTGGATATGGTCTGTATATGTATAGAAGATGCTGGTGGCTTTCCCTTTGAAGGGATCCCACAATTTGTCTATGCTTCAGCCCAGGGGTTCTTTTTTGTTGCAACCACCTAGGGAATGAGGTAGGCTAAGGGGTAAGCTTGTTTTGTGTGGCTACCCCATTATCCTGTTAGGTCGTTAGGGAGTTGTTGTTATGGATTACTGTGTACAGTTTTTGTTCTTGTCCACCTAGTAGTTTTTGAGGGTGGTGGGAGTTGCTTGGGTTTTCCTTTGGAAAGGTACAAGATAGACTTTGTTTTTTTTTTTTTTTTCTGATGAAGGTTCTGCTGGTTTGTGTGTATGTGATCTAGACCTGTCAATATGGGCCAGCCTGGCCAGCCCGGTCTTAGCCCTTGTGGGCTGAAAAAATATGGGTCAGGCCGAGCGAGCCCATTTTTTATATGGGCTGTGAAATCCTTAACCCAACCCATCCCTTGCTAGCCCATGGGCTGGGTTAGGCCAGCTCATTTCTTTTTTTTCAAAAAAAAAATTTATTTTTATAATTTTAGTTAATAAATTTCTATTAATAAAATTATTGTATGATTTAATTCATAAATTAAAATTATTAATTTGATAAGTAAAGATTAAACACATTAAAATATATAAAATAAATAATATTATTGGTAATTAAATTATTAATTTAATATAATTAAATATATAAATTTATTAAATTAATTAAAATTATTAATTTTTTTAGCCCATAGGGCTGACCCACCCTAATCCACTGATTTGGTGGGTTGGCCCATCTAGACCCGATTTAAATATGGACTTAAATTTTCATGACCCAGTCCATCCCATATTAAATGAAAAATGAGCTAATCCAATGGGCCAAACCCATTTTGACAGGTATAATGAGCTAACCCATTTTGACTCACATGGCGCATAATTTCATTAAAAGTTTTATAGATAATAAAGTTAGTTCTGATAATTTCCAACATTTGATCAATCCAAAATAACTTTTTTTCTTTTTCCATACAGAAAATGATCAAAACTAATAATTGATTTTCTGCTACAAGCGAAAATATTTGGTTGCAGGAAGCAACTAGCAAAATACAACCGTAAACTTAAATCGAACAAAGCCTATAACATATTACTACATGACTGATAGCAAGAATCCGTAAATTAATTAGATGGAAACAGAATCTATCTTCTGCCCCTTGCTAGAGCCATGGATGATGGATGTTGGGCTTTCCTACAATACAGCATATGCCATAAGTACGGAGAAATGCTGCAGTATAGTCAACCAAAAGCCTAATATAAGTATATGCCACCACCTCAAAGGAAAAACATTAAGTTAAAAAAAACTCCCAAATCAAATAGTACTAGAACCAGTCAATCAATGAAGATAATGGTCGACAATAAAGAGTAGTAAAAATTCCAAGTCTTCAAACATCTCAAAAGCCTAGAAAGTTTACCAACCAAAGAAAAGAAATCAGTTCCTTAAAAAAATTAGTTTCGAAGAAAACCCAGTCAAGGCAAACTCATTGGGCCCTCTAGAAAGCGGCTGACAATAGCACCTGCAAAGTAATATATTTACCAATTAAAAATAGGTGAACTTCATTTAGTCAGTTCAATGACCCCAACTCCCTACTGATATTCATTCAGTCAGCTCCAATAACCCCCGACTCCTTCCTGACACCAGACTCTCCTGCTGCAGAATCCTGAAGGACAGCCATTGCCTTCGCCACCTTCTCCTTCAAAGCATCTGGAGACTCGAGCAGATGAAGAACCTCTGTTTGGTCCATCTCCAGCAACATCCCAGTCACCTTGCCCGCATGTTCAGGCTCAAAACGCTGAACCAGGGGATAAAGTTGTTCTCCCAACATCTACAATTTTACATATATTAAAAGTAAGACAAACGACAAATGAAGAAAAAGAACTGCATATTAGCAAACTGTAACAGACGATTAAACTGCAAGATCGCTCAATTCAAGATTGTCTGATTGCGCAATCATCATAATAGGAGGGATACTACATGCCTCATCACGTTTTTTAGGGGAAGCAGAAGCTAAATCAGATATGAGTGTTGATATGGGCACTGGGTTAGGTTGTTGAAGATCAATAGGGTTTACGGGCATCCTTGAAACCTCCAATGGCAATTGCATGACAGGACCTACAATGCTTTGGGTAACTGTAGATGGGTCCACAATGTCTCTTGCATTACCCATGTATCTAAATCCTTGATTGGTATTACGTTGCAGCATCTGAAAAATATATAAATATAGGTGTCAAAGGTTGACAGTCTAAATAACAAATAGATTATGTTATTTCAAACAGCAAGTTTCCCACAAACAGTATTTTAGTTCCCATCTGTTTTACATAACCACAATAGCTAGAGAATGGTGAAGCAAAGCATTATTGGAAAAAATATCAAGGAATCAACGAACAAACAAAGTAAAAATTAGTTGAGTTTCAAAACAAACTCCATTATACAGTACATCAGTTTATTAATAATACTTTGAAATCAGTATCATGTAAACTCTTTTGAAATGCAAGGCTTGACAATTCAAGAATTATTCAACATAAAATGTAAATGCTAAGTAACAATAAGTTATTTAATATCATAATTATACTATCTGCCTTGTAAAAGGACTAGAATGGGAAAAAAGTGCTACCTGTTTCTGCTGCACCTGTTGAGAGTTTCCACCTCGACGAACACCCATCCTCTGACCTGATTGTCCTTGTCCTTGAAGGTTGTATGGCATAATATAATTTTGGGTGACACTAGGACGTATTCCTGGCAAGAGCTGTTGTTGGAAACCATATCTTGCAGACTGGGGGTGTATTAGACCCGGACCACCTTGACCATAATATAATTGCTGAGGACCAAGCCTATGTGCAGCGGGATGAAATCCAGGAATCCCTGACCCCAAAGGCGACATTGCACCATGTGTATGAAGTTGAGCAAAATATGCCTGGAAACAAAAATTGTTTAGGCAGGAAACATATTGAGATTAATATTGAAAGTAATTACACTGCAAACAACAGGAATTTAGACTTCAATCTAACTCATCCCTACTCTGACAAGCCAAAGGAGAAGGGGCACATGAAAAACAGGGGAGAGAAGCACTTGATTTCAGGCATACCATGCAAACCTTGGAAGATGCTAATCCAGAAACACGCTATAGAAAAAATGTTATAATATAGATTTAACAGAAAACCCTGTTCAAGATGCTACACCTAGATCATAAAGTTCAACCATCTATACACTCCATATACATTTGGAATTTGCAAGTCTCAAAGGTAGCACACTTTGTTGTGTTGTGGCCTTACAGATTTTACTGTTTTATAAGCCCATAACCTAAGTGCTAACATAAGGGAAAATAATAGAAAATGTTTCTGCAGTAAGCATATCATCAAGATAAGATAATTGCTATTGACTTGAACAATGCTTGACTAGTATATTTGAGTACCTTTGTCCACAAATAAGTTGGACACCTAAAACAAAGAAAATATGTCTCAAAAGTTCCTGTGCAATAGAGAAAAACATGAAATAGATCACCTGTAATCGAGCTTTCCTTTCTTCTTTGCGTTGTGCCACAGCAACATACAAAGGCTTCTTTCCAATCATCTTCCCATTCATTCCAATCAACTGGAGAAAGGAAAAAGGAATGCAGGAGACTTAAAATAACTCCAACAGATCTGCATATATGTTATGGATAAAACAATTATAAAACTTACTGCTTTTGAAGCTTCTTCAGGTGTAGAAAAGGCAACAAATCCAGAGCCCTGGCTCACTCCTTGTGGATTAAGCATAATCTTAAACAATAGTTTGAGAAAAAAAATTCCAACAATTATTATACTCAACATTAAAGAAAAAGAAAGAGAAAAGAAACTAAAATTTAATGAAAACATTGGGAAGGAAGTAAAAGACTACCCAACTACAAAGCCCTACCTTGCATGAGGTAATAGTTCCAAACTCAGAAAATAGGTCCTTCAGTTTTTCAATATCAATGCTATCATCAAGATTTTTCAGATATAAATTTGCAGCTTGTAGTTTTTCATATCTACTAATTCTCTCCTGCTCAAATCTGGCTTTCAACTCTGCCTCCCTTTCTGCTTTCCTCTGAGCCCTTCCCACATACCACATCTTGTCATCATTTTTGGTTCCATTAAACTTCTCAACAGCGGCAGCAGCTGCATCTGGGCTCTGAAAGTTTACAAAACCGAAACATCTGGACTTCCCATTCTGGTCCTTCATGACAACTGCACTGGTAATGGTACCACAAGCTCCAAAAACTTTCTTAAGGTCCTCGTCTGTTATTGTTTCAGACAAATTTTTAACATAAACATTATTGAACTTTGGTGACGCATTGGGTGGCACACGTTCTTGGCGTCGAACATGTTGTCCAACATAAACTTGTTTATCATTTATCAGCATACCATTTAACCTTTTGATTGCATTCTGTGCGGCTTCCTCAGTTTCAAACTGCACATATCCAAACCCTTTTGATTGCCCATTGTTATCAGTAGCCACCTTGCTAGAAAGTACAGTCCCAAAGGCAGCAAAAGTGTCGAACAATGCCTTGTTATCAATAGCTGGGTCCAGGTTCTTGATAAAAACATTGGCATATCCAGTCTTCCGAATGCTAGGATCGCGTTGAGAAAACATAATCCTGATAGGTTTCCCATTGATAAGGGTGAAGTTGAAAATCTCCTTAGCATGAGCAGCTGTAGTTTAAAACACAGTGAACGCAGTCAAGACTAAATTGAATATGAAGTTTGATACTTCCTAATTAAAAAATTCAAAACTCAGAAAGCAATGGCTAAGGCAGAAGTAACTACAACTTCAAAGAAAAAAAAACGATTTTGTTCTCCACTTCAAGGCATCCATCTATATGAATCTTAGAGACAAGCACAACAATCACAAGCACTGATCTTCAACTCATTAGCAACAAAAAAAAAAACATCTATTATTTATTTTTTCCAGGAAAAGTACAATTTCTCACTCGCTTTTCTTCTTTTTTTTTTTTCTGGGAAAACTAGAATTTCCTATTATCATTCATGAATTATCAGCAATCACATTAACAAGTAAAACCAAAATCAGCATTCAGAGTCTAATTCTATCCACAAAATTCAAAACAACAGGGCCACTGATCAACTCCTAAAAATAACAATAAAAACAACAAAAACCAAACAACTCAAAATTAACCACAACAATACTTGCGACTATCCACTATCCATTAAAAACATAATAAATCAAATAAAAACCAATGATAATCACCCCGATCATCCAGAAAACAAAAAACCAAAGAGAGAGAAAATAGTAAAAGATTATCTGTCTGTTTAAATCTCTTTACCTTCTTGGTGATTGCTGTAATTGACATAAGCGTAACCAAGAGAAGATCGCTTATTCTGATCACGACAAACCTTAAGGGAAGCCACCGTTCCGACTTGGCTAAACAGATCATACAATTGCCCTTCAACCACGTTCTGCTCTAGATCCCCTACGTAAAGCGACACATTCATAAAACCACTTCCCGCAGCTACACTCCCCATCGGTACCGTTGCCGCCGCCATCGCTGCTGTCGTCGTCGCCATCTTTGTCTCTCTCTCTCTCTCAGCAAAGGAAAATTCCAAAATTTACTTTAAATTTTGGAAACAGAAAGACAGCAGAATCAAAGTTAATAAATAAATATAAATACTATGGTTTTTTTTTTTTTGGGTTCTCTCAAGTAATCTATAAATGGAAACTTAATATTATTAATGGCTTTTTTTTTATTTTTTTAGATTTTGGATTTTTTTGGGTCTTGGGAGTACAGAGATGGAAGAGGGAGAAGAGAGGCAGACGAGACAGAGCATTTTATTGTGAGCAAACGGTGCCTTTGCATGTATGGGCGATGACGTGGCATTCTATGGAAGTGAGGGTCCACTGCTTTGTCTTTTTATGTCGTTTCGCTTTTGCTTCTTTGGTGTGTGTTTTAGCGTACTTCTAAGAAGGAGAAGCATAAAGTACAAAAAGAGAGAATTTCAGAGAGGTCGTATGTGACGTGGCGGAATTATCAGAAAGACACGTGTCTTCTGACTTTTTTCTAATTTTTTTAAGGCCTTTTTCGATGTTGTGTGTTTTGACTGGTGCTTTCCAACAATTTTCACGTGCTTTTTGGCGTGTCTTTTTCACTCAAGCAAAGTAAGCGAATCGGAATCGTTCAATTGTAGCAAAGATGGTAAAATAAATATTTCCTTTTGGTAGCGTTGGAATTTCATAAAAACATAATTTTCAAAAAGATTTTACATTAATTATAAAAAATTTAAATAAGTTTTTTTTATTAGGTTGAATCAAATTTTTATATTTTTTTTACTCAAATGAACTCATATTAACTATTAATAATCAAAACGTCATTTGTAATTTTACGTTCATGTGAAAAGTGAAAAATATCGCATAATTATTTTATTATTCCATATCATCATTTAATACAACATGTCAATATATCAAATCAACACCATTTGTTATAAAATGAAAAATTATGTATTGACAAACGACAGTTAATTAACTATTAATTATAAGAGTTTATTTGGTTCAAAATAAAATTATAAAAATTTGATTGAATGCAATAAACGAATAATATTTTATTTTAATTTAAGAGTGTTTTTTAAGAACAATGCCTAAAATAAATAAATTTATTAAAAAATTAAAAACAATGGGGGGAACCAAAAAATAAAGAGATGAAAGAATATGTATTTTGCACTTTTCGTATTTAGTATATGAGATAATTTTTTTTTTTTTTAAAAAAAAGAAACATCAGCCAAGTGCAAAAGATTGTACATATGTTTCGTATTATTATATTTCAGATTAGTTAATCAAGAGGTAAATTTACTCTTTTGTATGTGAACAGTATACTTGAATATAAAAAAATTAAAAAACATGGCTTTATCAAATAAAATTTATGATTTTTATATTTATACAAGCAATTATATTATAATTAAACTACATAATAACAATTTTGTTCATTTAAAATTAATTATTATTGTTTTTCAACTATTTACCAAATTTTCATTAACAAGTATAAAATGCAGATAATAAAACTGAAAAAATTGACAACAAATTCAAACCCTAACCAAATGGTTATTATTATTATTATTATTTTTAAATTGAGTGTTTGCCTTTTTGTTCTCTTTCAACTTATAAAATTTCTATGAATGCAAAAATAAATCACACGTAAAATTTTCCATGTATATTTTCCTTCTGTCTCTTTTTCATCCTCTTATAAATTTA
The DNA here is from genome assembly GCF_053813885.1 of Theobroma cacao. Lineage (NCBI taxonomy): Eukaryota > Viridiplantae > Streptophyta > Magnoliopsida > Malvales > Malvaceae > Theobroma > Theobroma cacao. Next base: position 13,180,122 of record NC_142646.1, read on the forward strand.
AATGTTGGTAGGTGACAAACAAATGTGGGAAGAGAAAAAAATGTGTGATACACATATTTAGAATTTAATTAATTGGGAACACACGTATCTATTATTTCTTTTTTTTTTAATTTTTACTATTTTTATACTACCACGTAAGGTTAACAATTTTTGATTAGTAGATATAGGCATTTATTATTGAATCTTAAATAATTACGTATCTTAAATAATTACGTTTATACCATAATCATGTTAACCGAATCTGATACGAAGAAACTTTTCTATGTCTAATGTTGATATATTCTTTTTAATAAATAATTTGGGGAATTATATTTAAACAAGTTAATTGCCTTATGTTCAAACATGAAAATAATCAAGAAATAAAAATATAACGCAGTGAAAAAACAAAATACATCTAATCAAAGAAATAGTCGAAACTCTCAGGATCAATATTTGTGTTTTTTATATAATTTTCAAATTAATTATGAATACTTATAGATTCAAATGTTATATATTTTGCTTTAGATATCGTAAGTAAGAGCCAATTAAATCGAAAAACGCTTGTAATGAAGCAAGTAACCTAAAAAGAGAATAAGATAGTCTGAAATTCTACAGTCGAAATCTTTGCTTCTTCACCTTTAGTATTTGTCAAATCTTTAGTCACTCAAGTGTTTGGCATTTAACAGTAATCCACATAGTGACCGAATACGAGTTTCTCAAAGGTAAGACTTTACTTGTGCTAGCAAGTTTTGTTTCTAAATGAAAAACCAAAAGTTTTTGCCAAATCTTATTTCTATCTGTCACGACCCGATACTCCCCTCGAGCCCGTGACAACCGTCGCGGTGTCTCGATAGACACTCATCACCCGAAATGCCAACCGAAACCCCGCAAAGCTTTAATATCAGTTTCTCATTCCCCCTGTGAGTAACCGTTGCTAAATATCATGTTCTAAAAGATTTTAAATTATTTTCAACTTAAAACAATAAAAAAATGATTTCTGTCTCACAAGAGCATTTTGGTCATTTTTCCCTGAAAATTTCGAAATCCGCTAAAAATGTAGTATGTAAGTACAAAACACATAATTCATAATAAAAAATAAGTTTAAACATCTAAAACCTTTATTAATGAAATTATGATTATTTAAATATAATAATAAAAAATAAAAGAAATATTTAATAAAATATTCTATTTTCTTATTAAACACTATTTTGAGAGTTATACGTAAATAATTTTTGCAGCATAAAAACAAAATAAATTCATACATATTGTAATACAGTAAGTCAGAGTATTTAATTTAATTTACAATAACCAGTGGGCCCCCGAATAACCAAAAGTAAGGGAGACTGTAAACCTACAGTTTGGAGGATGCAAATCCAATAGTAGCCTCGATGGAATCAGCTATCTACAGCCTATTCTGAGCCTGAAATGGGTGGAAAGGACGGTGGTGAGATTATATAATCCCAGTGAGTAAACAAACATCATTCAAAATATCTAAAGTTAAGTAAATGGAGACGATTAAAATATTCCATCTCAATATGTATTTCATAACATAAATATTCATTTCATTTAAATAATCAACATGGCTTATGAGTATCTCAAAAGCTTGGCTCCTGCCAAAATAATTCTTGAGAATACCTTGGCCAAGGCATTTAACCGAGTCTGTCAAGACTGTTAAAAAGTCATGTACGCATAAATCATATTTTTATTTTGAAAAAAACACAGTCGTTCTTTGGCGTTAGCGGAGTTCATCATCACGAGGTGGTTCGGTATGACGTGAACTCTAACCATACCTCAGGAGATACTCTACATGCCTCTCTGACCGAGGTACATATATAACCAGATTTCGTGCCCCTCTAATAGGTTGGTCCACAGAACCCGCCCACTGCAGCAAGCTAAACTCACCATATAATAAAATTTTGACAACATGACATGACAAATATTATACTACCCAGCTTGAAAATGTAAAACAGAACAATTCATACTGTCAAACCCTATTCTATAAAATAATTACGACATCATTTACATGCTCAATAGAATGTTTGCATATTTAGGAAGTTCGAGGAATCTTTAAAAGATGATATTGCACCTAATGGTATCATTAAGTCGATTAATTCTTGAACTAGTTCAAATAGGAATTTTAAGGTGAAATTAAGAGTTTCACAATTCAGGGATGACTCAAAATGGTAATTAGGAGTTCGAGGATCAATGTGGAGTCAAACCGAAATTTTCACTATCTAGGGGTAAAATGGTCATTTGCCACTTGAGGATAAAATGAGAATTTTTAGAAAAGATTTTTTGGTCCATTTGACTTATTGGAGTATGATTTGAGGTTTAGAAGTGAAAAAGTTTAATTCCAGTGATTTCTGGAGTGTAGGGGCAAAATCGTAATTTTTCCAATCGCGGACAAAATTTGAGATTTTGAGAGAATTTAGATCACATTTGAAAAATTGGAGAATGGTATGAGTATAAGGGATGAAAAATATGCCTATGGGCAATTTTTTAGTTTTTGGGGTAAAAATGTAATTTTTCACTTTACAGGGGTAAAAGTGTAATTTTTAAAAATTTACTCCACCAAAACTTTGGAAAAGTCTAGAAATTTCATGGAAGACATGTATAAGTGAAGAGGATTGAGTGGTAGAAAAAGAAAGTCAAAAAGATGGATAGAAAAAAATAAAATAATAAAATATTCAAAAGGTAAATAAAATAATAATATTTTATTAAGCCTATTAAAAGGCTTGAAAATTTCAGAATTCTTCATTGGGATGGTCAGCAAAAACCAGCAGGAGAGAGAGAGAAATAAGAAGAAACCCTAGAGTGAGAAAATTCAAAGAAAAAGTGTGATTTTTCAAGGAATCAAGTGTTTAAAGGTATGATTTTTCAAGCTTAGCTTAAGATTTATCATTTCCATGCATTTTCCATCATTTTCCATGGTTGAATCATGTGATTTGAGGATGAATTCAATTCTGAAAAAATGGGTTAGGAGAGAGAAACTTGTTAGATTAATTTGATTTTAAGTTATGTTAGTGTTTTAAGTTAGTTTAGCATATTTAGGAACAAAACAATAAGAAAAGAATTTATTTTCCTCCATTACCATTATTGGCCAAATTTTCTAGGGGAATATTGGCTGATGATCTTGATGTTTATTTGAGGAATTATGATGAATAATGATGAATTATGAGTCTAGAAAAATAATGAGAATTTTCGGAGCAAAAATATGAATTTTTACCCATTAGGGGTATTTTTGTAATTTGCTACCGGTATTGATAATTTGCACCACACTGAGGGACATTAAGTCAATTTGGGTGCAATTGAGGTATAGAAACTGAAAAAAATTAATTTGGAGTTTAAACAGACGCGTATATCGATTTAATAGGGTAATAGGCCGAATTAGGTCAGCACCGCATTTAAGCAGTAGTCGGATAAGTTGCATGTCATATCATGCATATATACCGAGTCTGAATTGATTTTATAATGGTCAAGCATTGATGTGGTGAATTATGTATTGTACATTGTGGATAGGTGGTGAGCAAATTACACTGGTAAAAGTACAGAAATTGTGCTTGAAGACTGGGATTAGGAGTACATCGACTCTTAGAACTGTGAGTGGACAACTTATCGTCTTAAATATCTAGAGTTATTATACTTGTTTGATGCTTTTATTGAATGGTGAGCTTAAATTATAAAATATTATGTTTTCTAATTAAAATGTTTTTCTAATTAAAATGTTTTTTTAATAAAAATGAGATTTATATTGGTTTTGAAATCAAATATTGTTTTGGAAAAATTGAGTATATGGAGACTGTGTTGAAATTTATGATTTTATATGTTATTAAAATTGTGGCTTATGACACTATGGTAGCATGATGGCTAAATTTTTGAGGTTGGCATGAAATATATGAACAGTTTTGGATTAGTCTCGGTAGACTGGATTACATTTTATTCGCCATATTATGCTATTGGAATTTTTATGGGTCTAGTGGTATATTAAACGGTCACTGCAGTGGTGGGAGTTTTCGTGGACTACCTATGAGAGGGGCACGATAACCCAATTATATATTTACCTCCGAGGGGAGATGTTGGATGAAGTATCTCCTGAGGTAAGATTTGAATGCACCTCACGGTCATTGCAGTGGTGGGGGTTTCCGTGGACTGTCTATGAGAGGGGCACAGTAACTCAATTATATATTTACCTTCGGGGGAAGATGTTGGGTGAAGTATCTCCTGAGGTATGATTTTAGTGCACCTCACGTTCGGGCCACCACGTGAGAGTGAGACTCAGCCAACGCTAAGGAACGGCTGTGTGTTAGATCTGAAAACATGTTTATGGGTATGGGTCATTGAATAGCCTTGGCGGTCTCAGTGGGATACCTTGACGAAGGTACCTGTGAGAATGATTCTGGCAGGGGCCAAGTTTAAGAAATTCATAAGCCGGGAAATTTTGATGAAAATAAATTGTTTGGTATAGATTGAAACGAAATTTGTGTTATGAACATTATTGAGATATAACGTTTTTATATTGTCTCCATCTACTCGGCTTTAGATGCTTTTGATGGTAATTGTTTACTCACTGGGATTATTTAATCTCACCCCTCTTCCTATCCATTTTTCAGACTCAGGACAGTTTGTTGATAGTTGATTAAGACGAGAATTAATCTCGGAGTTGCATCATAGGAAGTAAGGGTTCGTAGCTCTACACCTTCTTGGTTAGTTGGGGGCCCACGTGTCACTGTAAACGAAATTTCATACTTTAATTATCTTTATTACTATATGAATAAATTTATTTTACTCTTATGCTACAAAAGTTATTTTAGGAAGACTTTGAAAATATTGTGTTTTAAGAAAATAAAATATTTTATTTAATGTTTTTATTATATTCAAATAGCTATAATTTTACTTTAAACGAATGTTTTAAACTTCAAAATTTAATTTAAATTATGAAATATGTGTTTCCACTTGCATATTACATTTTTACGGATTTCAGAAAAAAAAATAATGAAAATGCCCCTGTGAGCTAGAAAATAATATTTTATTATTTTGAGTTGAAAACAACTTATGATTTCTTGAAATATGAGATTTAATAACTGTCGCTCACCAGGGAGATGCGGAAGTTGATGCTAAGCCTTGCGGGGTTTCGATCGACATTCGGGGTAATGAGTGCTTATCAGGATGTCGCGGCGGTTGTCACGGGCTCGATAGGAGTTCCGTGTCGTGACACATATAGTTCACAAATCACAATTCCAGCCAGTCATGCCAACACATTATCATAAGCCATCAATTAGAATCATAAATTTACAACACATCAAGTGATCTCCAGTTACTCTATTTTCAAAACCATCATTCAATTTCAAGACAATTTATAAAATCTTTTCATTTAAACACATTTTGTTTATAAAACCTAAAAATTAACCATTTAAACTCATTTTCCATAAAATTCACAAAATCGAATAAAAAGACCACTTTAGATAATTAAAATGATGATAAGGTTACTCACTATTTCGGAAGTCGAATTTTTAGAGTACTTCGACTATCAATCCTCAGGTACAATTTCTTTGCCTTTATCGGAGGATTCACCACCTAGACATAATGCAAAATCAAGCAATTTACCACATTGGTGCTAAATCGTTATAAAACTATATGGATGCATGAAATGGAATGCAAATTGTTCGGATTATCATCCAAACACGGTGTTCTACACAAATTCAATTGTGTACCTAAATAAAATGGTATTGGCCTAATTCGATCTATCACTAGATTAATTGGCCAATATGTCCAATTCAACTCCAATTAACTCCATTTTTCTTCCAATTCTCTAAACCATCAAACACAAGTCAAATAGCATAAAATTTAGCAAAATTATCTTCACATTTTGTAAAGCCCGACCTTATAAAATACTATTCATGACATACATGTGATGATAGCATGATTGCATGCTAGGAGAGTCCCGAAAAATTTACAAAAGTCGGTATTATACCTAGAGGTACAACAAAGTTTATTTAATCCTCGAACTAGATCAAATAGGAATTTTAAGGTGAGATTAAGAGTTTCACAGTTCATGGATGACTTAAAATGGTAATTTGGAGTTTGAGGATCAATTTGGAGTCAAATCGAAATTTTCACTAACTAGGGGCAAAATGGTCATTTGCCACCTGGGGACAAAATGAGAATTTTAGAAAAGATTTTTTTGACCCCATTTGACTTATTGGAGTATAATTTGACTTATTGGAGTATGATTTGAGGTTTAGAAGTGAAAAATTTTAATTTTGGTATAATTTGGAGTATAGGGGTAAAATGGTAATTTTGCCACCTCAGGGGCAAAATTGTAATTTTTCACCACCAGGATATTTTTTCCAGCACATGGTCTTCCTTTGTCTTCATCTTTGACCCTTGACTAAACATGTGGTGGAGATAAAATGTTTAAATTTTTAAAATTTTAAAAACGGGCCAATGACATGATGCCATGTGACATGCCTTTATTAATTTATTATTTTCCTTTTTAAAAGGCACAAAATCAGCCCATCTTCCACCCCATGGCCGGCCAAACCAGCAAAAAGAGAGAGAAAACAAAAACAAAACCCTAGAGAGAGAAAATCAAAGAAAAAGTGTGAATTTTCAAGGAAATTAAGTGAAAAAGGTGAGTTTTCTTATTCCCAAGCATTTCTCTTTATTTTCCATGATTAAATTACATGTTTTCATGACGAATTCAATTCTGAAAAAATGGGTTAGGAGAGAGAAAGTTGTTGGATTTATTTGATTTTAATTTATGTTAGTGTTTTTAGTTAGTTTAGCATATTTAGAAACAAAACAACAAGAAAAAAATTTATTTTCTCCCCCAACCATTAATGGCTGAATTTATCATGTAGTGAGTGAGGATGAGTTTGATTTTATTCTAGGAGAATTGGTTAAGGAATGATGAATTATGAGCCTAGAAAAATAATGAGAATTTTCGGAGCAAAAATACGAATTTTTACCCACTAGGGGTATTTTCGTAATTTGCTATTGAGACTGATAATTTGCACCACACTGAGGGACATTAAGTTAATTTGGGTGCAATTGAGGTATAGAAACTGAAAAGAATTAAATTGGAGTTTAAACGGACCTGTTAGGAATTTAATCGGGCGATAAGACGAATTAGGCCAATACCGGGTTTAGATAGTTACCAGTGCATTTTTGCATTCCATATCATGCATTGGTAGTCTAAATTAGTTTAATTTTGATTTAGTACCAACTTGGTGAAACTCTCAATTTTGTACTGTGTCAAGGTGGTGAGTCCTCCGATAAAGGCAAGGAAATTGCATCCGAGGACCAGTGGACAGAGTGCTTCGAAAGTCTGCATTCTAGACATTGTAAGTAAACTTACTGTCATTTTAATTATCTAGGGTGGTTTTTAGATGCTTTCATGAATTCTACGGAAAAAGGAATTTAAAAAGGTAAATTTTCATGTTTTATGAAGAAATGAGTTTCAATGAAATTAATTTATAAATTGTTTTGAAATTAATAATGATTTTGAAAAATAGAGTACACGGAGACTGTTAATTGTGGCAATTTGATTGTTTAAATTGACTGGCTTATGATAAATCAATCATGATTGGCTAGTTGGCAATTGTATTGAAATGCGAATTGTTTGGTTGCCTTGAAAAAAAAAAAACTGCGAATTACAAAATTGCTATATCATGTTATTGAATTTTATTATATGGTGGATTATATATTAATTAATCACTGCAGTAGGGGGTTTCTGTGGACCAGCCTTTTAGAGGGGCACGGTAAACCCCATTATATTCTTACCTCGAACGGAGAGGCGCGTAGGGTATCTCCTGGGGTAAAGTTTAGGGTTCACTTCACGCTAAACCACCACGTGAGGGGGAACTCAGCCAACGCCAAGGAACGGCTATGTTTTCAAAACAAAAACATGATTTATGTGAAATGTGAATTTTAATAGCCTTGGCGGTCTCGGTAGGATGCCTCGGCCAAGGTGTCCCCGAGAATGGATTTATGGCACAAGCCTAGATTTTTATGACATTCATAAGCCTTTTTACGTATTTTGAACGAGATGTGTTCTAATTGTATAACCCAGTTTATGATGATTTACTTTATTGTCTCCATGTACTCAACTCTAGATGTTTATGATGATGTCTGTTTACTCATTGGGATTTTATAATCTCACTACCCTCCTTTCCACCCATTTTAGGTTCAGTATAGACTGTAGATAGCTGATCTCATCGAGGACTACAGTGGGATCTGCATTTTCCAAACCGTAGGTTCACAATCCTCTTTACTTTTGTTTATTCGGGAGCACTCTTGTTATTGTAAATTAAATTAAATATTTTGGCTTACTGTACTTAAGTATGTATAAATTTATTTAGCTTTTACGCTATAAAAATTATTCACGTATAACTCTATAAATATTGTTTTATAAGAAAATAGAATATTTTACTTAATATTTCTTTTATTCTCTTATTATATTCAAATAACCATAATTTCGTTTTAAATGAAGATTTTAGACTTTTAAACTCATTTTGAATATGAATTATGTGTTTTGTACTTGTATATTACGTTTTAGCCAGTTTCGAAATTTTTGAAAAAAATGACCAAAATACCCCTGTGAGACGAAAAATTAATATTTTATTTGTTTAAAGTTGGAAACAGCTTAAAATATTTTAGAACACGATATTTGACAATGGTTGCTCACAAGGGAACAAAGAAACTGATAGTAAAGTCTTGCGGGGTTTCGGGTTGACATTTCGGGCAATAAGTGTCTATCGGAACACCGCGACGGTTGTCACGGGCTCGAGGGGAGTATCGGGTCGTGACACATTTTCTCTTGGAAATTTTCGCCATGGTGAGTGCATCAACACTATGATTTTTCCTACACAATTTTCTCACCATAATTCATCATTTCCTCATCAATTCACTTGAAATAAAATCAAAATCATCATCAATATTCCACATGGAGAATTCGGCCAATGATGGGTGATGGGAGAAAATGAATTTTTCTTATTGGTTTTTCATGCTACACATCATGAACTAACTAAAAACACTAAAATATCTTAAAATCTAACCAAATCAAGCATCAAAACTCCTCCCCCCCATGTCCGGCCAGCAAGAGACCCATCATGAAACCATGTGATTCAACCATGGAAAATGCTAAAGAATGTATGGGAAAGGTAAATCACAAGCTAGAATTGAAAAATCTTACATTTTTTCACTTGTTTCCTTGAATTTTCACACTTTTCTCTTGAATTTTTCCACCTAGGGTTTTTGTTCTTCTTTTCTTCCTTTGTTGTTGTTTTGGCTGGCCATATGAAGAGAAAAAGGCTGATTTTATGTTAATTTATAAGAAAAATATTAAATGGATGAGAATTAGACACATGTCACTATTCCATTGGTCCATGTGTCATTCTTATTCATTAAGAAATCTCTCTTCACCGTATAAATTTCCTCAATTATCCATGATAATATTGGGTAAAATCCATGCACTGGACAAGTGTTGGGTGGTGTAAAATTACAATTTTGCCCCTAGGGTGGTAAAATGACTATTTTACCTCTATGGTCGAAAAAATGTCGAAATTAAAATTTTTCACTTCTCAAACTCAAATTATGTTCTAAATAGTCAATCTTGATCAAAAACTTCTTCCAACATTCACATCTTAACCTCGAGTGGCAAAATGATCATTTTGCCCCTTTATCATGAAAATTCCAATTTGACTCCAAATTGGTCCTCGAACTCCGAATCACCATTTTAAATCATTCTGAGATTTTAAAATTCTCAATTTCTTCTTAAAATCTCTATTTGGTCTAATTTGAGGCTTAATTCAACTTAGTTGCACCACTAGGTACACTACCGACTTTTGACAATTTTTTGGGGCTTTCCAAGTATGCAAGCATATTGTCAATCACATGCATGACATGACAAGTATTTTATAAGGTCAGGCTTGATACTATCAGACAAAGAAAACTATTTTTCTTTTCTTATTTTTATGAAACGGTTTTAAAAAGTGGTTGAAGGCTTAAAGTTTTAGTTAGCTAACATAACATATTTATATAGCCAAACTAAGTTGTAGTCCTAGATACAACATTTGTATTTTTATTCAATTAAATCCTTGTGAACTTAATTAACTTTTCAACTTTATTTTGTTTTACTTCAATTGAGTCCAACTTAATTGATTATCTTTATTTAATCTTAATCATGTCAATATGTGTGACTCATTAGGCTTCTAACATGTTGGCAATAAATATAAATCATAATTAAATATCAATTTGATAATTAATTTATATTTTTAAGTTAAGAGCAGTATCTAGCAACACATGATGACCACCCAAATATTAGAGAGTTAATTAAAGAATTTGACAAAGCCCTTCAATGATAAGTTTCTCAATGCAATACAGTTCTTTCATTAAATATCCTAGATATGCCATAAAGCATGGCTTAGTGTCTACTTATGACATTTCATATTAGTTCTCAAAATTCATGACTAACCTTATGAATTTAGGAAACTAACTTTCCTCAAATTTATCATGCTTTGGCCAAAGACTTTGTACAAGTTAATCTAGAATTGAGAACAAGTGAGATACATCTCCTCATATCATTTCGGGTGATGAATCCTCTTTTGACCACTCATCCACTTTTGTATACTTCATGGCATATCAAAAAACACCTTGTTAAGGCATTTGGTCACTTCTAGATCCATAAGGGTGAAATCAAAGCATGTCATTTCATATACAAGATGACTTGGTATCTCAAGTCTGAGAACTAATTGCATGACTATCACATGAGAACATATTCTATAGACACTTGAGTGAAATAATAAATAGAGTTTTAATAGCGGGTCATGTTCAATGAACTTGTTTTCTAACAAGCGCCTACATGCTATCCTTAAGTATCTCATATACTTCAATCTATGAGATCAATTGCTTACTTCCTAAGTAAAGAGACTTAACATGTTCCAGTCTATGAGTATTTGTCAATACCTTGTCTTGACAACATAATGACCAAAAACAATTTTAGGAACATGGCTTTGATATATAGTGATCTCATAATTGTAACAACTTTACAATTCTCTTGCAAGGCCTTTATGTTCCATGGGCTTTATCCAATTAGTACTTAATAACTCTTTATTATTGCACTAACATAAAGGAAAACCTCTATCACATATAGTTATGCGATTAAGTATGCATTAAATGACAATTTATATTCCTTGACCAATCCAACTGGCTCAAGGGCATATACCAATAATAATCTGTAATGTCGTTTTATTCAATAATTATTCAATAAATAAATCTTACATGCTAGTTGATTGTTGAGGACTATTAATACAATTATTTAATCATATCACGTTCGTATTTGTCACTTTGTCGTGATACCATGATTAGACAAATTGCCACTTTATTACCAAAAAAAGCCAAAACAACTTTTTCCTTCTTTTTCTACTCACTTTTTTTCGCTCATTTTTTTATTAAATATAATATAAGTGTCAAATCACATATTTGGATATATATAAGTATAATAAGAAAATACTAATTGTCTCAACACTTCTATTCCATATAATGATGTAATAATTTATTGATTTGATTTTAATATCTCATTCATGGATTAATTGACTTATTATTGAATTGATGTATTTCTTTTTTAAGGGGTGTTTAGTATAGTGTAAGTGGAAGATATTCCTTGCAATTTAAACGGCTGCAATGACTTTGTAGTGTTTGGTTTGTAATAAGGGAACGTAACATGCTTACAATTGTAATGTGATTATAATGAGAAAAGGGAATGTCATTCCCTTCCTTCAAGGAAGGAAAGTAACTTTTCGTTTGTAAAGGGAAATTTACATATTTTTTTCTTTCCCAAATTGTCCACCCCTTTTCTTTTTCTTCTTTTTGTAAGGAATCTCATGGTTTTTGAATAAAATTTTATAGCTTTTGAAGGATTGATGATCTGAAACTAGAGTAGCATTCTTTTTGTGCTATGCAAAAATCAATGTTCAAAGAAAAAAAAAAGGACAAAAAGTTTAAAATGTTGCCACAACTGCTTTATCAGTGATGAGAAGTGAGCTTTTGTGAAGGGAAAAGAAAGCTAGGCAAGTTAATGACTCAATGAAAGGAGGAACAAGAGAATAAAGATGAAAATAACTTGCTTGTCATTCAATCTGATGATGGGTGCAAGGAGGAAGGAGAGAGAAAAAAGAAGAAAAGAAAAGGAAAGTGGAGTTATGTGCAAAAAGATTAACTTTATTTTGTTGAATAAAATAAAAAATAATTAAATGTATAATTGAAAAATTATATATAAATTTTTAAATAAAAAGTATATGAATTAATCAAAAATGATAAATAGTTATATAAATGTGTGATTAATATTAATTAATTATTTTAAACTAATTAAATTAATTAATTATCATGACTCAAACTAGGGAGCCATGATTGGAGCGTGAGCTTGATAGGCGAAGCCCGCGAGACTCGAGCAAGCCTTAGAAACATTTTCCAACTCAAGTCAAAATCATACATTCAAATAACCATTTTCATAATATAACTTAAATTCAAATACATATAAGTTGTCCCTTGGCACATAGTTAGTGCATGACATTTAAATGTATCATTCACAAGGCATACATAGACTAACAAAGCGGCTCGTCCCATACAACTCTTAACATAGTAATAACATATGACAACACAGTGCCTACACAAATCCCAAGTAAGGTTAGGAAACCAAAACTGGTAATGGAAGCTATTGCGACTTGAATTCAGTGAAGTGGACCCATCGGATAGGAAACCTACCGTGTAAAACCCGACCTTATAAAATACTTGTCATGACATACATGTGATGGACAACATGTTTGCATGCTAGGAGAGTCCCAAAAAATTTACAAAAGTCGGTATTGTACCTAAAGGTACAACAAAGTTGATTTAAGCCTCGAACTAGATTGAATAGAGATTTTAGGGTGAAATTAAAAATTTTACAGTTCAGAAATGATTTAAAATGGTGATTTGGGATTTGAGGATCAATTTGGAGTCAAACCAAAAATTTTACTATCTAGGGGTAAAATGATAATTTTGCCACTAGAGAACAAAATGGGAATTTTTTTTGAAAGATTTTGATCACATTTGACTTATTGGAGTATGATTTGAGGTTGAGAAGTGAAAAATTATAATCTCGGTATTTTTCAGAGCATAGGGGTTAAATAGTCATTTTGCCACCTTAGGGGCAAAATTGTAATTTTACAGCACCCGACACTTGTCCAGCACATGGATTTTATCCAATATTATCATGGATAATTGAAGGAATTTAAGTGGTGGAGAGAGAAAGCTTAATAGTTAAGAAATTACAAATGGACCAATAATGTGGTGATATGTGTCAAGTTTATATCCATTATTTATTTAGCTTTAAAATAAGCATAAAATCAGCCTATTTTCTTTCATATGGCCGGCCCAACCAAGAACAAAGAAGAACAAAGGGAGAAAAGAAAAACAAAAACCCTAGGTGAATAATTTCAAGAGAAAAGTGTGGGAAATTCAAGGAAACAATTGATAAAAAGTAAAATTTCTTGATTTTGACTTGTGATCTACCTTTCCCATGCATTTCTCCTCATTTTCCATGGTTAAATTACATGTTTTCATAATGAATTCATGGCTGGTCGGAATGGGTATGGAGAGAGAATGATGTTGGATTGATTTGATTTTAAGTTATGTTAGTGTTTTTAGTTAGTTTATCATGTTTAGAAACAAAACAATATAAAAAAAGAATTCATTTTCCCCATCACCCATCAATGGCCGAACCTACCTTGTATTGAATGAGGATGAATTTGATTTTATTTTAAGAGAATTGGTTAGAAAATGATGAATTATGGTGTGGAAAAGTAGTAAGAAAAATCACAATGTTAATGCGCCATTATTGACCGAAAATTATAAGAAGAAAAGTGAAGATAGTTTTGCCAAATTTTAGGTTATTTGACTTGAGTTTGGTGAATTAAGATATTGAAAAAGAAATGGAGCAATTTGGAGCTAAATTGGACGCTTTAGCCAATTAATCGAGTGATAAGACGAATTAGGCCGATACTGAATTTAGATGGTTATCAGTGCATTTTGCATTCCATATCATGCATTAGTAGTCTAAATTAGTTTAATTTCGATTTAGTACCAATGTAGTAAATTTTTCGATTTTGGTACTATGTCAAGCTGGTGAGTCCTCCGATAAAGGCAAGGGAATTGCACCCGAAGACCAGTGGTCTGAGTACTTCGAAAATCTGCACTCTAGACATTGTGAGTAAACTTACTGTCATTTTAATTATCCAGGGTGATTTTTAAATGATTTCGTGAATTCTATGGAAAAAGGGATTTAAAAAGGTAAATTTTCATGTTTTATGAATAAATGTGTTTCGATTAAATTAAGTTATAAATTGTTTTGAAATTAATAATGATGTTAAAAAATAGAGTACAGGGAGACTGTTAATTGTTGCAATTCGATTGTTTAAATTGATTGGCTTATGATAAATCGGCGTGATTGGTTGGTTGGCAATTGTATTGAAATACGGATTATTTGTTTGCCTTGAAAGGCTGTGAATAAAATAATTACCATGTCATGCTATTGCAAATTTTATTGAATTGGTGGATTTATATTAATTAATTACTGCAGTAGGGGGTTTCTGTGGACCAGCCTTTTAGAGGGGCACGGTAAACCCTATTATATTCTTACCTTGAACGGAGAGGCGCGTAGGGTATCTCCTGGGGTAAAGCTTAGGGTTTACTTCACGTCAAACCACCACGTGAGGGGGAACTCAGCCAACGCCAAGGAATGACTATGTTTTCAAAATAAAAACACGATTTATGCGAAATGTGAATTTTTAGCAGCCTTGGCAGTCTCGGTAGGATGCCTCGGCCAAGGTGTCCCTGAGAATGGATTTATGGCACAAGACTACTTTTATGAGATTCATAAGCCTCTTTACATATTTTGAATGAAATTTGTTCTAATGCTGTGATCTAGTTTACGATGATTTACTTGATCGTCTCCATGTACTCAACTCTAGATGTTTATGATGATGTCTGTTTACTCACTGGGATTTTATAATCTCACCACCCCTTTTTCCATTCATTTCAAGCTCAAAATAGGCTGTAGATAGCTGATTGCAACGAGGATTACCATTGGATTTGCATCCTCCAAACTGTAGGTTCACAGTTCTTTTTACTTTTGTTTATTCGGGGGCCCACTTGTTGTTGTAAATTAAATTTCATACTCTAGTTATTTGTACTACTGTATGTAGGAATTTATTTTGCATTTATGCTATAAAAAAATTATTTACGTAGTCTCTTAAAAATATTATTTTATAAGAAAATATAATATTTTACTTAATATTTCTTTTATTTTCTTAATATATCCAAATAATCGAAATTTCATTTTAAATGAAGATTTTAGACTTTAAAACTCATTTTTGATTATGAATTATGTGTTTTGTACTTGTATGTTACATTTTAGCTTGGTTTCGAAATTTTTGGGAAAAATGACCAAAATACCCCTGTGAAACGAAAATATTATTTTATTTGTTTTAAGTTGGAAACAACTTAAAATCTTTTAGAACACGATATTCGGCGACGGTTACTCACAGGGGAAATGAGAAACTGATATTAAGCCTTGCAGGGTTTCGATTAACACTTCGGGTAATGAGTGTTTATCAGGACACCGCGACGGTTGTCATGGGCTCGATGGGAGTACCGGGTCGTGACATACCGAATATCAAAATTGTCTGTCTAAAAGACAACACTAGCAAGGCAAGTCTTGTGGCCTATTTATCTGCACATGATGCAAATAAATGGTAAGTCATCTAATACTTAATGAGTAAGAGTAATTAACTTAAATATAATTGTGCAGATAAATATATGTATATAGATAATGCATTTTCGATGCCATCCAAACATTCTAACAATCATCTCCAACTATAAAGGTATATCACAGTCATCCTTATAGGGTATTCTCTAAAGATTCTAATCATGCACAATATTGTTATATCTCCTATTGTTGATTTTTTACACAAGTACACATATCGTTAACAGGTAATATAGTGATAAAGTAGAGTATCGTTCTCGCAGAGAATTGTTTTAATTCATATTGTTAAGTACTAAAATTGACACACCTTACATGTATCCAAACAATTAAAATTAAAATTAAAACTAAAATAAAACTAATTTAAAATTTATTAGCAAGTTTATTAAATTCAAGTGACAACTAGACCTAAAATTATGATATCCCTCAATACTTCATTTGATTACTGTCTCTTTCTCTTAACTTAGATTGATGGATTAAGTTGCTAACCTAGAGTCCTAAATTATTTATAAGTCTCTATCGAGCTTCTCATAAAAATATCTTTCTCAATTAATTTATTCTATGTTTATGCCAATTAAAATTGAAGAAAGATTCTTTAAGTTCATGCTTTAATTTTGGCTACGTATGGCTTATAAGTGTATGTTTACTCTATATGCAATTTAAATCACCTAATCAACTAAATACATTTGATCATACGCTATTTTATTCTAGGTCTACTTAAATCTTCTTCGTCAAAGTTTAACTAAGGTTTCCAATTCAATCTAATTGGTGGCCAATCAACTAAAAGCATTAAGAACAAAATAAAATAAATAACTTAAATCCATCAAACATAAGTAAAAGAGAGATAAATGAATAAGACTACATATTGAATTCAATCATAATCTTAGATAAGCAATTTTAGTTCCTCATCAAGTCACACATCATCATCAAATAAAGTTTAATCATTATAAACAAAACCAAGAAAATAAGAGAACAACAAATAGAAAAACCCAAGAATTGTAATCTTGATCTCCAAATCTCCTTGAATCCTTCAAATTCTTCTCAACTTCAATGACTTTGCGGCTTGATTCTTAGCTTTCAATTCGGTGATTCGTTCTTTTCTAAAAGTCCTTTAAAAGGTTGTTTTTATAAGACTTTGAAGTTAAGCCAAGTTGGATGAAGAAAGAAGTCAATTTCAGTCGGGATTTCCTCATTAGACTACATGGGCTGTTGTCTTGACCAATTAATTAGCAGAAATCATAATTGTTTTAGGACTACTACAATGCTTTAACTTTGACAAGATTTTAAACCACCTTCTTGACCAAATTGGACAAAATGGTAAACATGAAATTGTAGATTTTTTTCTTATCTTTCCAATGGTTTAAAAATCACTCATTTGGAGCTTTGTAGAAAGAGTTATGACTGAAATATCAAAATATATGTAATGAAAGTCTACACCTTGAAATTACTCTCCTTCTTCCATTAAAAGTCTTCCTTCATTAAACATCTACAAAAGCATAACTAAATAAATAACAACTTATCTTAATCACATTAACACCAAATTAAATATAAAATCAACTAAGATTAGATTGACTCACCTAAATTAATAAACTTAAAATAATTTAAATAAAACTTACTAATTTCTATGCATTACTACAAGAACTAAACTAAATTACTATCAAAATTAAGCTCAAATAACTCTATATCATAAAGTTATCATCTCCATACATAGTACATATAGAATCAGGCTTACCTCAAAAGCCAATATCACCACATATCAATCATATTTCATTTACTCCTCAATATTCATACAATCGAATGCTATAACACATTATTCTCAATTATTATTATTATTATAATCAAAATATCATCAATGAATGGTCTTCCTTGGACATAATCAAATCACGTACGGTAGCCAACTGAAAGAGTCAAATCATGCTTGGTGCTAAAGAAACCAGTGAAGGGTTCAAATCACGTTTAGGGTCGAAACCACTAATAGAGAGTCAGATCATGCTCAGGTCGAAACCATTGGTGGAAAATCAGATCACGCATGGTGTCGAAGTAACCGACGGAGAACAAATCACGCTAGGAATTGGTAGAGAATCAAATCATGCTTGGAGTTGAAATGTTCGGTGAAGAACAAATCACGTATAGCGTCGAAGCAATTGATGGAGAACAGATCATGAGGATAAGACTCCACTCACCCTCAAATCAAATTAACGTATGAAATTTCTCACAATCAGACAGAATAGATATCCACAATCAAGGCCATCATGCCATTGATATCACATAAATACCATTTTACATCAAAGATCATGCTTAATGAGCTTTAAATACTAACCAGCTCAATATCATTACTACGTACCTTTGATCACCTAAGATATTAAACACTCATAATCCTTCAAGAGTCTATTTGTCTTGAGTACTAGTCCTAGACATGTATCATAATCTCACATCACTCACATAGTTAGACCTCTTAGTTTAAGTTCCAAACGCACGCCACTATATGGCTTACACTAAGGCACACATACGCATTCGCATGTAGCCTATTTACTAACCTAGGCACATCCATCTAGGCATTTATAAATCATTGAAGTACCATGATAGCGCATTAATAATGCGTTATGCATCACATGTATTAATTTAAATATTAAAATCCACTCATAGTGACAAGCAAAAGTTCCTCCATAGCCAAACCCAAACTTTTCTTGCCTCTAACGACACTCTAGTTCACTAACGTGCTAATAGCTATATTTTCCTCTCGAACAAATCAAAGTAATAATTATTTCTCAACTTTTGAAAATTTTCAACATTTCAAACTAGGTCTAGTTTCAACTATTCATAGTTGTAAAACCTAGGCTTTGATTCTTAAGCTTAAAATGCTTAAATCCTTACTTTTGATGTTGGGTTACCTAATCTCAACTCCAAATTCCCAACAAAGTCTAGAGGAGTAACACCAAAGTTGGAACAAATGGGTCTCAAGGTTATAAATCGTTTAAATCACAAATTAATCGGTAAAAAGGTTTGATTGTATCTTAATATCGATTTTCCAAGCTCTAATCTACTTTCCTCAAGCTCTAAAATCCAGTTGCAGCATAGGGTTTTGAAGAGGCTGAGAGTGAGGAGGGTTTTTCTTTTGTTTTTAAATGGTCGGACTGCCCTTAGCCCTTTTTATTTTTGCAAATAACCAGGGATGTATCGTTATATTTGTGAATATATAGATATATTTTTATGAATTTCCTTCAAATCAATCGATACATGAGACAATGTATCGATAGAAATCAAACAAAATACTCTTTGCCTCAAATGTATCGATAGATTGAGAAATTTATCTATACAAATTCCATAGAATCGTCCCTCTTCACAAATCTATCGATACATTTAGTCAATGTATCAATAAAAATTATGCAGAATGGCCCCATTGTTCAAATCTATTGACACATTCTAAAATATTTTGATAGAATATTCACAAAATGCTTCTTCTTGTTCTTCCTACCAATAATTTATCGATAAATTTCTCTAGAGTGAACATTTTCAACATTCTAACTTTCAAAAATCCAAATTTCAAACTCCCAAATCACTTTCTGTTTAAGTTACACTTCAAAACAACTATTATAAATCATAATTTCAATTCATAAGTTCAAGCCATAGCCCAATATTCATCAAAACTCCAAAACATACTAGTCCAAATCATGAATCAAACTCTAAATTATATGGTTCATCAATCATTTCTTCAAGATTTGGCTAAGTATCATAATCCATATTTTTAATGACTTATTATATACACTACATTCATTAAATATCCTCAAACATATTAAAATTAAGTCATTCTCTATAGACCATAACAAAATCATAGGTATACACATTAAATTTCAATTTAGTTCATCAAATAGCTTGGTCAATTCTACATATAGCTCATTATCAAAGTCAGGGGTGTTACATTAATTAACTCATTTATTTATAAAATAATTAACATTAACTAATTTAATTTTTTTAAAAACGTAACTAATTTACTAAAAATAAAATATTTAGTAATTTCACATTTTAATATTTAAATAATTAATATTCAAATATTGTGTTATTTTTTTCATGCTATTATTTATTATTTTAAGTGATAATGTTAAAAATTAAAAATTTACATTAAAAAGAATGTAAGTTTATTCAACTTTATATTTTCATATGTAAGGGTAATTTTGTAATTTTTTAAACTTTAGTAATTTCATATATTTTAATATTGTTTTTGTTATGCTATTATTTATTATTTTAAGGAATTAATTGAAAAGTTAAAAATTTATATTAAAAAGAATATAAATTTATTTAATTTTATATTTTCATATACATATAAGAATAATTTTGTAAATTTATACTGTATTTTAAATAAAGTGTTTTCAAACTAAACACTACAATGTAATCTTCTAGTAATCACATTTCCGGTGATCACATTCCTCGCAAGATACCACACGCCACTTTAAATTTATCCAATAATTTTATGCCATGTCATGGAGTACAAATAGTTAAAACAAAAAAGATGGGATAATTAACACAATTTGTTTATATTGTAAGCAAATTATTGCAAGAGAATAAATCTCCCAAATTGTTTTTCCAAATTCACAA
Source organism: Theobroma cacao (assembly GCF_053813885.1). Classification (NCBI taxonomy): domain Eukaryota; kingdom Viridiplantae; phylum Streptophyta; class Magnoliopsida; order Malvales; family Malvaceae; genus Theobroma; species Theobroma cacao. Next base: position 13,200,493 of record NC_142646.1, read on the forward strand.
GTAGCATCTTCCTTTGCTACTAAAAAGGATATCGTGAAAATTCTTTTCAAAAGGATTTTATGAAAAATCTGCAAATATTATTGTCCGTCAAGCTTTTTCAAGATGATATTACAAACCATGAGATATTTAAAAACTCTAACAGTATTTATGAAAACATTATGATTAAAACAAGATTGTTTTATTTAAACATTATGCTAAGGAAAAATGACTTGAAATTCATTACCCATTCTAGAACTCAAATCTTAAAGGTTTTAAGACTCATGGATTGAGGAGAAAACCCAAATTCACTCCAAAACTTTCAACCTTATTTACCATGACAATAGACCACCGCATGTTCTTCAATTATTGAGATTGCCAGCAAGAATAGTTTTTTTTTTTTCTTTTTTTTGGAGATTGCTAGCTATACCAGTAAGCATAGTTCAATACCTTTCTCGTCAATAATAAACATACTAGATATTCTTGGCTCATAACATACTAAATAAAAATGCCACTTGCAATTTTCTTAAAATTCCATCACTGAAGAATTGTTGTGCATTTTTATAACAAAAATTATATACATATATGCAAGCAAATAATATCATGATGCAATTTGTAATTTATTAAATATATTAATTACTATATATATCTATATTCATTTTTATATGTTTTAATAATTATTTAGAAAAATATTTCTTGTAAAAATAATTTTGAGATTCCTTGACACTTTTGGTAAGGTCTCATATTTATTTTCACTTAAAAAATATAATAAAATTACCACTTGTTACTTTCGTAAAAATTCCAGTTTTAAGAAATATTTTAAACATTTTTATTATTTATTAAATTAAAGTTTTATCTATGATATCTTTATTGTCGTCTATTACTTCATGAACTTAAAATATGTATACAAGATGTCCTTTTCCATAAAAAAGAAATTGCCTTTTTCTTCCTCTCAACCTCTTCTATCCTTTGATTGGAATGGATTTATGAAAATCCCTTTCTATTTTTTTTCATAAGATTTAAAGAAAATCGTGACCACCTAAGAACTTATATCTAGTCGCCACTGGCCAGAGTTTGCCTAGAACATCTAAAAAATAATATAAAAAAAAACCGAAAACCTTCCTTTTTTTTTTAATTGTAATTTTATGTGATTGTTTTATGATTATTGTATTTTATATTTTTTGTGTTTCCATCCAAGACTTTGGAACAAGAGAGAATTGAATTTGCCCTTAGGGAATGAACAGTGTCATGATAGTGAAAATGGAAGCAATCCTCAAACAAGCATACATAGCCCCCCTGCTTAACATGCCTTGTTGTGAAGGTTCTCCTTTTATTCTCAGAGCTTTAGATGTATCAGCTGAACGAAGAGCATAAAGTTAGTTTTATGCATGAGATAGGTAATAAGTTTACTGCTCCATCGCCAAAAAGGTTGTGTACGGCACCTTAATTTTCTCTTATGTTTTCAGATAATAATCCTTAAATTGAACTTTATGCTCTCATTGACAAGAAAATAAGAGAGAGAGAGAGAAAAGAATCCAGTAACTTTAGGACATTAAAGCATAACAAGTGCTTGTGTCATGTCAAGTCATTGATAAAATTATATGTTATGAGCAGCTAATAAAAGGGTACAACCTAAATGCTGCACAATTGTTACTTCACTGACAAACTGTTATACTTTGATTTAAGATCCTTCTACGCATAGCTAAAAATCTCTACATGAATTTTGAAGAGTTCCACGCTTCATACTCGTGTTTTCTCAGTGAGTAGCTACTAGGGAGAAACTAAATCGGTTGATGTAGTAGAGATTTCTCAAAATCGGTTGGTGTAAATTGCTTCTGGAGGTGTCCTTTTCAATCAAATATCAAGTTCTTACCATTCTTCCCGGTCTTGTAATACTAGGTTAATACTATATGTTACAGTTTCGATTTCCTCTGTAACTAGTGGCCTCTAGCCAAGTTCAAACCATGCTCACAAGTATGTCTGAAATGTATACTAAGCATGAATATTGAAAATGACAAAAATCAAGACGAATGACCCACCCAACATCATTATCAGAGTTTGACAATAAGATCATTAGTAGACAATGTTTGAGCATCCAAATGTTTGAATTGAACATTTCACCAGATCTTGCGTTGATTGGTGTCAACATATTCAACTAAGTGAAGTAAGCCCCATGCCATGTTGCTGTTAGAAAATCATATTAAACCAGTGAGAAATCTTCAGCATTTCAACCTCTTTGTTACACTGTTTACCACGATGCACCCTCATACCTGTTTTCTGCCCTATCAAATGGCACAATTCTTATGTTCTCATACAAAAACAAACAACCAAATTACAAGAACACGTAAATAAATAAATGAAAAAAAAACCCTTAATTTCAGAGCACATTAACTAGCTTTAACAGAATAACAATCAACTATGAAGACGCCTTGTTCAACCTCTGGTCTTGATTTAGGTCAAGTTTAAGATATTCAAGTAAACTTCTAAAAGTCCAGAAAACAATTCCCGAAACATCAGTATGGTCATCCAAGCACATAAAATCCATTATATCTAACAATTTATTAATAGTTGTCATATGAGTATTCATGTAAAGTTGTGTTTTTGGGCGTGACTAAAGTTTCTGAAGCACTGGACCTGTCAATACCCATAGAGAAATCTGCTGCTGAGAAGAATTTCAAGTCCTTAATTAGGATTTCTGCTTTCTTTTCCAAGATTTTCTTTCCTCTTTCATTGTACATTTTATAGTTTTAAGCAAGCAGATTGCAGACAGGAAAGAACACTCTTTTGCATCTTCAAATGTCAGTAAGGACTCATTCCAGAACCAATTCTCAACCTACAATTTAACATGTTACTTCTCATACTGCTGAAGTCTTTTACACAATTCCACCTTGGTTCTAGGACAAATACATAAGGGCGACTCAGTGTACAAGGCTCCTATACTGCATTACCTGGGGATAGTCAGATATTCACAACCTAACCCCTCCTTTGCAGATACTGTTTCCACGACTTGGATATATTGTTAGCTGGTCCCTGAAACAAGAATTTAGAAAAGCTGGGATTTAACCTTCTCTTAACTCTTTAGAATAGTTTAAGTCTTTGAGATATTGTCCCACATGGTCAGATGAACCAATGATCAGGTCACGTGTGCTCCCAATATGAGTAGTTTCATTTTTAAATTGACAAACGCACATGGTACCTGTTAGAGATAGTATAGGTGCCTGGGGTCTACTTGACCCATGAGCGGATGAGGTTCCATAACTATCAAAAAGTTTGAAATCAAATCTGTCATCTGAAATTTTCTCTTTGGTCTATTTAATGGGTGAGGGCGCTGCCAAAAATATTGATTCAAGGTGCATCAAAATATGGGAGAAAGGTAAAGATTTTAAAACAAAATCACCCTGGTGACAGAACGGATATGAGTGCACTGAAAATGTTCAATTGGTGCTAGTGTCACAGCTCGTGAGTTTTTCCCAACCTAAGAGGAGTTTTGGCAAGGCAGCAGGGATCTGCTCAAGCAAGGAGAATAGAGGAATAGGCCAGGAACCAGTCTAGTGGCCAAGCTAGCCAGCAGCACAAGCAAGCAAATAGCTCAAGCATTTTACAACGGCTATCAAAGAGGCAGATTGGGCAGACCATTGTTCCAATGACTAGGAGAGCTTCCCAGCCCACCAGAAACTGTTTGTGACTATTGATGGCATCTGAATTTGAGCTTCAGCCTCCCAACCGTTGTAAGGGAGTTCCTTGTGACTATAAAAGGGGTTCCCCAAGCCTTGTACGTAGTGTGTGGGTTAAATCTCTTGGACAAAGGTTGTACACTTGTGAATACAATACAAATGCTATTTGTCTCAATCTATTCTTGTTTATTTGCTACGCATTACTCTTGATTGTTCCATTCCTTTGGGTGGAAAGCAAGTTTCTGGGCTGACTTAAGCTATAAAGAGTGTTAAGGTGTGCATAAGGTCGCATGACAATGTGCTTAAGTTGCCAACCTGGAATAAGTAGTATTAAAGTGGTGAACCAAGATGGAGTGATGACTTCAGCTTTAGGCCACGACGGAGGCCAGACGGTGAGAAATGCAAGAGACCCAACAGCAAAGTCAGAGGGTGTGGGATACCCCAATTAATCAGTGAAGGGCAAGTGCACAGAATCCTAAGGTGCGGGTAGACACCATCCATGAAGACCAAGAGAGGCCAGTGTAGTAGCGGGGTGTGCCACAATTAGAGCTAGGGGGTGCAGGATCCTTCAAGAAGCCTAGGAGAGGCAAATGCACGTGACAATAGAGTGTCATAGCGTCCAGAAGGAACCAAGCCAAGTGGCAATGTGACTGCTATAACTAGAAGCCAAGGAGTGCGCGGAGTAACACTTACGAAGTATAAAAGGAGCCAACACTAATGGCAGAGGAATGCCTCAACCAAAGGCCAAGGGTGCAGAAAGATATCACTCAAGCAACTTGAGAGAGGCAAGAAACAGTGGCAGAGGAATGCCACGATCCAAGCCCTGGAGTGCAGGGAATCACCCAAGCGGACCAGGAGGGGCGACTGCAAGAAGTATCTGTGTGCTACACCTCAAGACTCAGAGTGTAGCCAAACACCTCCCCAAGGAGCGCAGAGGGTAAGACCAAGGGGAGAAGAACAGGCCAGTGACATAGGAGGGAAACGGTAAGGGTGCTGGAGTGTGCAGAGCTACCTCACACCATGAGAGTCAGCAAGGGTCAACGAAAGTCATGCATGATAGAGAGGTTGAGGCAAAGAGAAGCAAGTCTGCAGCCTGAGAGCAGAGACCAACAAAATTCCTGCACAACAGAGAGGTTGAGGCAAAGGGAAGCAAATCCACAACATCAGAGTCACACAGAGGAAACATGTGTGGGAAAGGTGTGCAAGGTGCAAGGGAGCCCGAGGGAGAGGCGCCCAATGAAGTGGCGTGCAAGGCAAGATTTTGTGCACTGGGTGAGAGCACCTGCGGTAGAAAGACACACAAAGTGACAGCACAAGGTTGAGATACTCAGGGACGCGACGTGTGCGACAAGATAGCATGCTCTCGGTGAGAGCATTTGAGACAACGTTCAGGGCTAGGGGGCCCGAGGCAAAGTGTGCACCAGGACAACACATAGGGCTAGTGCAGTGTAGGAAGGGCAGCCATCCCCTAGAAACGAAGGCTTTGCTGGATTGAGTAGGGGAGAATGTCACACCCTTCGAATTCTGCCAAGTTCAAGGGAAGTTTTGGCAAGACAACAAGGGTCTGCTCTGACAGGGAGCAAGCTAGGAATAGGCCAAAAACCAACCCAGGCATTGTGCAATGGCTAGTAGAGGGGTAGACTGGGCAGAGCACTGTTCCAACAGCTACAAGAGCCTCCTAGCCTGTCAGAAATTGTTTGTGATTGTTGGGGGCATTTGAATTTGAGCTTTGTCCTCCCAACCATTGTAAGGTGTTCCTTAAACCTATAAAAGGGGTTTCCCAAGCCTCTATAAAGTGTGTGGGTTAAATCTCTTGTACATAGGTTGTATACTTGTGAATACGAAACAAAATCTCTTCGCCTCACTCTATTCTTTTTACTTTGTTGTGTATTACTCTTGGTTGTTCTATTCCTTTGGGTGGAAAAGAGGTTTTTAGGCTGGCTTAGGCTACCAAAGAGTCTTGAGGGGTGCCTAAGGCCACACAGTGAGATGCTTAAGTTGCCAAACTGTGATACTAGCACAAACTACTTATTCTTGTTTCTATCCCAAGCAAGCCTTGAAGCCTAAATTTCCATTTCAACCTCTAACAATTAAAAGAAAATGGTCTTAGTTTCAGCCAAAGAATTCCATATATCAAGACCCTGTTGAGGTTATCAAGGACCAAAGTTGTGCTTTAAAAGTCATCAAGTCAAAATGAACATGGTACATGTATAACGTCTTCTTTACTTTGCAAACAAAGTTTTCTAATTTGTAACAAGTCAAGACTCGATATACTTCTTTCCTGTAATTTTGAAAAAACAAGTTTTTATAATCAACAAAAATTTTAAGTAATTCTCATATTCATGCTATGTGCCAAAGACGATTCCAAGTGCCAACTTTAAAACTACTCATATGTATAGGTTTACACCAGACACAAAGCTTCAATAAAGCAGCAGTGAAGGTATAGTTTCCTCCATATTAAATGCAGGCAAGATTGAAATTTCTATTTCTGCAACCATAAATTACTTCAGCTAGAAACAATAAAGCTCTGAACAAGTAGCTTCTTATATACTTGCCTGTTATCATGTGTTACCAAAACAAGGTAGAGTGGATCTTGCGAAGTGAGCTGCAATAGCTCTTTGACAATGTAGGCACATGTCGTAACGCTGAAAAGTTGGAAGAAAGAATTATTAGTATCTTTGGCCAAAAACCAAAAAAAAAAAGAAATATCAGTGCTAGTTGGGAAGATGACGGTGCCAAATAACTAGCTTGCAACCTAAGACGAGAACATGTAGAAAAATGTAGGTTTGCACTCAATAATTAGTAGTAATTTAATTTCTACTTTCTCATGTGATTGTTGCCCTCTTCTATCCAAAACAACAGATGATCCCTTACTCCGTCAATCTTCATGAAAGGGATATTAAGCATAACTGCATAATATCAAACATCTGTTCTCTTTCATAAAGTTGGGACCAGTTAAATTAGTGTTACCGTCGATGGAAAAGCATGGATTTGATTACCTATATTTTTTTCTTTAAAATTTTTTTCCCATTATTTTGAACCTCAGTTTATGTTTAAAGGTTTAACATTAATTATTAAAGGTTTTACTCTTGTTCTTTTATGAGATTTGTAGAATTAAAATTTTATTTTACTCTTGTTCTTTTATGAGATTTGTAGAATTAAAATTTTAATAGTAATCTTAGAAAACTATAATAATAAGTTAAAAATTGTTAAAATATATAAAATATTACAAAAAGTGAAGTGAAATACACCTATATCATGAATATTAAAATAAGAACCAATATTATGGACGAAGGGAGTGTTCTTATTCTAGATATTGAAATAGTAAAATTGACAACAAATTGTTGTCACACATTTATCATCTTGAAAAGTGAAACTCTATACACAAAATGAGGTAAGGAGTTTCATCCAAAAGTTAAAAGTCATGTTTATTCACAAAAGGAAAACATATTGCACAAGTATAGCAAAAGAAAAATAAAAATAACTTTGAATACTACATGCCGAAAACTTGAAGCATCTTTTCTTTCAAAATTTTTAAATTTCCTTGTCTCCATGTTTTGGTTTGTTAATAAAACGATACTTAATTTTTTTTTTCTAAATAAAATGAAAAATTGCTTCTATTATAGGAAACTAAAGCATTTGTTCAGTTTTAGCTTTACTAAAAGGTGGGAAAGAGAGGAACCTATACCTGCCAAACCATACCAGTAGGATTATCCAAAAGAATGCACTAATCCAATTTGATTCTTTGTAGGCAACCCAAACCTGGAATATACTTACCAAAAGAAAATTAATATTATCAAACAACTCAAATAGAGGACAGATTTTACTGGAGCACAACATTTCCCACCTTCCATTAATAAATATTATCGCATACAGAATTATTGTAAATTTAATATCTCAGAGGATCACAATAAGCAATTCTATAACTATTATTTTTGTGACCTTTTTAGTTGTATGATGCAGTGTTTCAAGTAGCTAATTTGCATGTGAAATGAAGAGGAGACATGTTCCATGGCTACAAGTTACAAATATAAATCCTTAGTTGGATTCCTTCTATTCTGTCTCAGAATAGCAAACATGAAGCCTAAAATGTGGACAAGAATACAGTCTTTCTCACTCTTCAGATGCAAACTTTACATAAGTTAAATTTATGATGTTAAGTTATTATGAAAATTAATTTTTTCCATAATGTATTGTAGAAATGACCGCATTCTAAAATTTAATCTAGAATCAATTAAAAAAATTAACTACAAAGATGTAAGTTCATATGTTAGCATTTCAAACATACCGAGAGAGCCACAACATTTATATAAAAGTCAATCAGTGTAGCTGTCATCCACCTGCAAACAGTTCAGCAATTTGTTATACTTTCCAGACAGATAAGTAACTAGTATAAAGGGAAAAGCAATTGAAATGCACAGATGTGCAAAGTTATCCTGCACAAAACATCCATCGCACACAGACGTGGTGCTTCAGTGTCAGCATAAAGGAATTTCATCATCTGTTTAGAAGTGTACTATGAGACACCTGCTACAATTATTAATGCTTCCGTGATGTCTAGGAAACCATAAACAGAATAAATACATGATATATAGCAACAAAAAGAAAACAAAATGCATGCTTTCTCCGGTTTCAGCGTTTGAAACTTCAAACAAGGATTGTCAAGCCTTTTCACATATTATTCTCCTTCAGACTTCCAGCATTTTCAGCAGATTTTGGAGAGATAATAATTGGAAGAATCATGCCGCAATCATTTGAGTTTCATACTACCAATTAGCCAATAACATGAATTTAAAGCCATTAATATTCATTTATTTGTTTGGCAGAAACATGGCTGACAAATAATCCAACAGCATTTATTCTAACCAAATAGGATGCCTAGTCTAGAGCCGCCATTGCATCGCCTCTCCTTCCCCCCGGCCCCCCTCCCCCCACCAGAAAAAAAAAAAAGAACAAAGAAAAGAAAGAAAAGAATTACTTCTAGATTTGTAAATTTTTATATTTGATTTCATTAACTAAAAGGAGAAGGTTTCCTATTGAAACCATTGTGTAAGCAAACTTTATTGGCTATCTTATATGAGATTTTACATCTTTCTCTTCCATGTTCGCTACAAAGATCAGCTTTAAGGTTAATAATGGAAATCTATGAAGAACATTTATATCTTTAAACTAAAAATGTAGTTACACCTTACGACAATGTGGAGCAAAGTGACACCCAATTAAAAGGATGTAACTTAGTTTTGAATGCATTAAATACCACCAGCCTAATGTATAAAAGCTGTTTCCAAGCTATCATGACAGGAGAAGTAAAGTATGCAAAAGGTGGTATTCAGTTGCATGCCTTTTAAGGTGTCAAAACATCCAATAAACTATAGGTAATATGTGGAGAGAATTCAAGTGAGTAAAAACTGCAGGTGAAGTCTATGTTAATAAAATGTGGGATCAATAGTTTAACATCTCCCTTGAAATTCAGGGTAGGGAATATGGGAGTGACTGGACTTGCGGCATTGTAGAAAAGGAGGAGACTGTTAGTATAAGCCCTACAAGCCAATCTGTGGTTGTATGGGAATTGTAATTTTGAGATATTCATGTATGACATTTTGTTATTCATAATAACATTGAGGTAGTTCTTTATCCATAAGTTTGTAATTTAATTACTTTTTGTACTTATGTAGATAAAGCCCATGGAACTATATATGCCTTGCAAAGGAATTGTATTAGGATACAATTATGAGATCCTTATGCATTAAAGCATTGTTCCTAAAAGTTCCTGATCATTGTATTATTGAGACAGAGCATCAATAATGCGCAAAGATTGGCACATGTTATGTTCTTTATGAAGTAAGTAATCGTTTTCATAGGTTGAAGTATAGAGATACTTGAAACTAGCATGTGGGTGCTTGCCATGTGAGAGTGAGTTTTCTGAACATGACCTGCTATGAGAAGTGCATTTGGTATTTCACTCAAGTGTCTATGCAATACTTCTCATGTGTTAGTTGTGTAAATACTCCATAGACTTGAGACACCAGGTTGTCTTATGTGTGGAGTGCTATACTTTGATTTCATCCCTATGGATGCCTAACCAAGGATGCCAAAATAAGATGCTTTTGGGTATAGCATGAAGCATGTGAAGGCAAATGAGTAGTTAAGATAAGAATCATCACCCCAAATGATTCAAGGGGAAATATCTCATTAGTTCTTGGTTGATATTAGCTTAATCAAATCCTTGGCCTAGGTGATTTGGAGATCATGAAATGAGTTTCATAAGTCTTCATAAAGCTAATGATTTAATTGTAAGAATCGATATGTAGATCAATAAGAGTAGGCACTGTACCAAGCTTTTATCATCTTCAGGGATGTATGATGAGAGAATGAATTATACTGAAAAACTGTACACTGAAAGGTTGTTAAAGAATATTTTGACTCTCCTAACAATTAGGTGGCCATGATGCATTGCTAGATGCCAATCATAGTCTATGGAATTGAATTAGTTAATTTAAAATTGAATATGATTCATTTAAATTAATTAATTAGTAATATTATAATTCAATTTCATTGCCAACATGTTAGGAACCTAATGGGTCACACACAAAAGTTGCAATTTGGATTAAATTGAATGTGATGATTTAAGTTAGACTTAAATCAAATTTTAGAGTTTAACTACTAAGGACCTAATTAAAAGAGTTTAATTAGGTATTGGTTAAATATTATAATTGTTATAATATTAAAGACTTATTTTGTAAATTTCAATAAGTTAAACCTAGATATAAATATTACATTATAGCCACTCTTTTTTTTTTTTTTTAAGGAGAAGGAAACAAAGAAAAAAAAGGGATTTTCTATTGAGTGCTGCCACTCTTGAGAAGTTTATTTTCTTTTGAAAACTTCTCCTTTGATTATTTGCTGAAAATCAAAGAAGAAAAGCGGACAAATCGTTATCCAGTTGCTAGCACAAGCCCGTGGCATAAAGCTCTCTCCTTGAGAAGGATTCGTTGCAATCGTGTGTGCATCATTGGAGGCCAATCAATTGAGTGGCTGAAATTCTTTCACATAAAAGGTGTTCACGTTTTGTCACCAAAAAGAATCCATTTGATTACGATATCATTTAGAAAGGTAAAACTTTTTTTTTTGATTTTATGTGGTGTTTAACTTTGCATTAAACAACCAAGGTGATCCAAAAATAGGAGGCATGGTTTTTATTTTATTTCAATTTTTTTTTGCTGCGTTGATGCTCTAATCATGCCGTTCCTAGCATAGACATGGTAGCATGCATGGTGATTACAATGGAACACCATGGACTAGGCTGGAGTTGACTCTGGCCATGTCAGAAGCATCCAATATGACCCATATCTTCACACTGAGTCTCAGTGTAAATTGCCAATAGATTTTGAGCTAGAGAGTTGAACTTGCTATCAGCTCAACTTGGCCTACCATGTCTCATCATGACTTCGATTTTTACATACAGGACTTTCACTCTCTGGAAAGGATGTTGTATACAGAAGTAAAAATTAGGGGAAAATGAAAAAAAAGCTATTGCAAAGGATAAAGGCATTGATTTGCCCTTACATGTCTCAAATTTTCATACCATTCAAGAAATAAATTTTAAAAGGAGTTGCAAGAGCTAGAAAGAATATAGCATCTATGCGAAGAAAGCATAAGGACCTGATTGTCTAGTCTGTGGAATGAATATGACTGGATTTTCTTCACAAGAATGATATTCTTTTATATATTACTCCAAACCAAACTGCAAGGAGTAAAATTTTTTGGAAGGAAAAAAAAAACTTACGGAGTTAGGAGCTCTTTGCGGAAAGGTGAACCATCTGTTAAGAGAGTGTAGATCAAAGTTCCCAGCATCAAGCAACCCAAAACACTGAAGAGGGTTCTTGCAATGACAATAGGGGAATGCTTCCCCTTTGGTTTTGTATCATCCCTAGACAAAGAGAATTTTCAATTTATAAATGACAAGTTAATATCTAGAAAGTAGATAAATAGATAGATAGTCAAGTAGAAGAAGAGGAATTCGTGGAGAACTTATGATTTGTATGAAACAATAGGAAACAACATATTGCTGCACCCATCGAACCACCATTTCCCTCTAATGTTCAGTCAACATGCAAGTATTTTTTTTAAAAAGAGTCAACATGTATGTATTGATAGCACAGTTAAGAAAACAAAATTAAAATCTTTTTATTACATAACACTTCATGCTTCTATTTCTAGTTATTAGTCAGAAATCTTTGCAATGTACACATGTTCCCTCCTTTCTTAATGCATGAATTCTGTACAAGTAACTGAAAAGTGTCATTATTAAGACAGATATTCATTGCAAAATAGAAGTGACATGCCATTCCTATTCATCAAGCTTGAAGCCATCATATGCATATTGCCAATATGTGAAATATGACGAGATGACGAATGGTTTGTCAATATTTTTGTAATATTTAGAAACATAAATAACCTCATATCAGCCCATCAGACCATGCCAAAGGTGTTAATCCAAGAATAACAAAATACTTTTTAACTTAAACAGAGATCAGTAATTTGAAAAGGTTGATGTAACAGCCAATGCAAACAGTTAGCCTTTAAAATAGACTAACTGCAAAGGGTACATTAACATATTATTGGAGAATTGACAAATGATTTTGTAATATTATACGTGGAGTTTTGGATACTTACTCGTTTGTATCATGCAACAGAACATGATAAATGGGATCTTGCAAAGATTCTTGAGGAGACAACTTGAGAAATTGCATAAAAAGGTAGCCAGATGTTATAACACTGGGGGAAAAGAAATGGTTAAAATTTAAATTTGTGAAACATAAATCATGAGACTGGTAGAGAAATACAATATTTACATTGCATCAGTACTCAATAGACCAAGGGCAGAAATGAATAATGATGTAATGATCGCTGAACCAAACAGTTTCAATCTTTTGCAGCAAAAACCATTAATGAAGTACGGGGAAAAGGGTAAAAATAAGTAAGGGCAAGGGACAACTTAGAGTCTTTAAATATCAGTCACAGACAGCAATAGGAAGGCATTGTAAACTTTCACTTCTATCCCAAAAATGTTGCCAGAGAAAGAGAAAGAAAGGGTAGTGAACCCAACTTCAACATGCACCTGAGCATTTGGCTCATTGGTTGGTGCATGATCCCCTGCCTAGAGAATAGGGTTCAAATCCTCCTCCCCCAATTAAAAAAAAACAAACCCAACTTCAACATGTCAATCAGCAGATCAAACAACTATAGATGATAAAATGCTTCATACGGTTCAAAGAAACTTAATTTAATATAAAACGCCAAAAGGTAGAACCATATGAGAATACATGGATAAACATATGAAGGTGGCATGTAATTACGTAAACTAATAACAGGTGTAGCAATTAAACAGCATCAAGTGGTAGTTTCTACTCCCATATATCCATTCAATGACCTTATTCTTTTTAAGACCCTAATAACTACCAGTGAAAAGAATCTGACTAAATCAATAATTTATAAAAAAATTCACACATAACTCCAACGGAGGAAAAGTGGCCTTTTGGACAAAAAGTATCTAGATAGGAGCACAACCTGAGTTATATATAGAAGAGCAAGAAAGAAAATTATACTCAGCATCTCTTTAACCTGACATAGCATCACCAAAAAGTCTTAATATACATATTATCATCTCAGAAGAATTCTTTGCTATTGACAAGATGAATTTAAATTGAGACAAAATTCCTCATTTAGAAATAATGAAATATCTATCATCCTCATATGAAATCAAGATTACTGAAAATCATAATATTGAAAGTTTCATACTGTAGAAATTTATGATTCTACAATCCCAGGGTTCCATAACAATGCAAATCAATCTTAAAATCACATTTGGGCAGGATTTTTGTTTGATTGAAATCCAGACCATATGATTAAGACCAAAAAAACAATTAACTTCATTGCTTTTCATTTCTCCTTTCATAGGTATAACAAATACCCTTCAATAATTTTTCTTTCAACTTTATATATCATTTCTCTTCATTTCCTTTCTAGCTTAAACTGCAAAATATGGTGTTACAGTGCATTCAGAATCAACATCAGCTCACACTTGAACAACTAAAACAAGCTTATGTATTCATCAATTTTGTGAAACAACATATGAAGCATACTGCAGTTTGGGATGACATTCAAGAGACATACCTGCCAAAACATATAAGCAGAATTACCCAAAGTGTTGCACTAATCCAACTTGATTCTTTGTAGAAAATCCAAACCTGATGCATTATGAAACTCCATAAAGTGAAACAGATTTTTATCTCCCCAACAGAAAATTTAGAGCAATTCCTCCCCCCCATCCCTTTTTTTTTTTAAAAAATAGAAGGTACAGAACTATGGTCAAATTTTAGTAGCTTACTGCTAATATATATTAAATAAGAAACACGAAAATGCCAAAGGACAGAAGTTTTACAGACGTAGGAAATTATCCTTAAAACATATGACTTGCAAAATCCTAAGACGAAGTAGTGGTGTACATATATCAATGGATGATAATATGAAAAAATTATAAACAACTAGTTTCCCATTAATTTCTCCCTCAAAATTATCAAAGTTTCACCAAATTCAAACAATGGTTCACCACAATATCTCCGGTATCTTACAATTTATCCCACCCCAGAAAGACAAAAGCCAACGTATAATCATTGATTCGCTTTGCAGTTAAATAAAATAAAAAAGAGTTTCCAAGGCTTATACCAAACTTCAGCTTCAATGCTTAACAAGAAATTTCAACTCAAGAAGTGTTTTAAGTAATTGACAACTTGAAGTAGACAGTCAACATACCGCAAAAGGCACAATATTGATGCAGAAATCGACCAAAGTTGCAGCCATCCACCTAAAAGATCATCGATTTGTAAAAACCCCATTAAACTTTCATGATAATAAAAACCCAGAAATCCTCAAATATGTAAAATGCAAAAGAAGGAAAGAAAGAAAGAAAGAAAGAAAGTGGGTGAGGACAGGGAAAAAGAGAGACTACGGAGTAAGAAGTTCCATGCGGAAAGGGAGGCCGTCAATGGAGATGCTGTAAATGAGAGTAGCTACCATCAAACAGCACAATACTAAGAAGAGAGATCTTAAGCCATTCACTAACAGAGAACCCGCCATTGCTATTTGCTTTCTCATCAAATTCTTGAATAATGAGTTTTTTTTTTTTTTCAAATTTTTGATGAGAAGCATTTAAGCAAGAGGCATAAGAAAGAAGAAGAAAAAATATGGCGGGGATGAGAGCACGTCATCAGCGACTCGGGGCCCGCCAAGAAACCACCTGCCTTATTTTTAATTTTAATTTTCATTTCTTTTCTTGATATATACTTTTTATCTCTGCAATCAGCATACTAATAGATATAATATTTTTTAAAAATAATAAATTATTTAAAAAATTAAATAAATTCTCACTCTTTTTTAACGTTTAATCACTCTATATATTTCAATTTTAAATTAAATAAAATTTTATAATTAATAATTAATTAAATATTATTAATTATTATATAATGTTGATGTGATATTTTTTACTATTCACGTGAGTGTCTCGTTAGTATAACAATAATAAATAACATTTTAACTAAGGATAAGTAGTTAACTGTTAATAGTAAATAATTTATTTGATTTAAAATAAAAAAATAAGAAGATTTATTAAATAAAAGAATAAAAATTTATTTAAATTTATTTAAATAATTGAGAGATTTTTTAAAACATTTTACCTACTAAAAACTACTATATCTTCATATCTATTTTTAAAACATAAAACTACATATTGATTATTTATTTTTGTCACTTAACAAGCCTGCATATCATTGGTATTTAATCTATTTTACTAATAATTTGCATGGTTAATTAGCACAATTAGATGGGTCATAGTTTAGATTTAGGCAAAAATCGTAAGGAAATTTGTAGACATGAATGGACTATTGCTAGTAAGAGATAAGCTTTAATAGAATTCATGTTTAGTTTCTTCTCTCCTACTCTCGAGTCAGTGTCTGTCATGGTTTTTCATTGTTTGATAATAAATAACAAACAATAGAAGAAGACTTTTTTGCATGGCTTTGGGAGTGCCACGAGACACCCCAAGGCATGCAAAAAAAAAAAAAGAACCGCTTTTTTTGTTTTCTTTTTCCATCTAAACGTTGTTCTGTTACAAAAAATAAGGGTTTTTTTGAAAGAATATTTTAACGAAAAAATTTAAAATTTTGTCAGAAATGATTTTATCAAAAAAGTAATTGTCCAAAACACCTTTTCATCAATAAAAAGATAATTTTGTCTAAAATTTATTGACAAAATAGTCTTGTTGTAAATTCTGTTAGTACAGTTCGTGATAATGTAAACTTTTAATAGGACGAATGAATTCATTGAAATTGTTTTGATGAATGAATTCAAGAAAGATCAACTAAAAGGTAAATATATGAACTTTAAGCTCTTTGCTTGCTCAAAGATAGGAACTTTCTACTCACAATTGTTACTTTTGTTTTTCCACTCTTTTCTTCTTCAACAATGATTCAAATAAAATCCTCTTATCTCTCTTTCTTTAACATCCTTAAGATATATATTTATAGCCTTTGAGATTTTTTGCCTATTAGAGTAAGTTTTGAATAATTTCTTGTACGTTCAAGCCAACTTGCACAATTCTATCACTTCTATAGAATCGATTCTTTGTAGTTGAATTGTCAGTTCTTCACACAGTCTATAACTTTTTGTCTCTGAAGAATCAATTCTTCTATTTCGAGGTGTCAGTTCTTTTACAACTATGCGTAAAGGTGACACTTTTGCAATCTTGGAGAATTGATTCTATTGCCTCAAGGTATCTGTTTTTCACTGTGAATTGGCACCAAAATTTGAATTTAAGGTTAAATTTTGCTGCTCCATTTTTGTCCAGTTGTGCTATGCCTTTCTTGGTCAGCAAGTTTTTGAGTTATACTTTTAGTGCTTCAAGAACCGACTTCTTCTCCTTGTCTCAAAATCGATTCTTCATTATTAATCTTTGCTCGAGAACTAATTTCTTCTTTTCCAGAATCGATTCTTTTTGTAATTAAAGAAATGAATTTGCTATTCATTTAAGAATCAAGTCATTTCTTTTGAAAACTTAACCCTTGGGCTAACACATTTAATTTTGAAAATAAGAGACTTTTGAGAAAATTAAGAACATGATCATCCATATTAAAAATATGTTCAAACAATTAAAGCATTTCAATATATTTTTCTATTAAGTTCAGCTTTAACAATCCTTTGAGATTTTTCTTCATACTCAAAAATATCTTTCACTTTTAAAGCTCAATTAATTCTATCAATTTTGTCATGTCAAAATAAGAATAAAGCTAACAATCTTCCCTTTTCTGATATGACAAAATTAAGAGTTAAATTTGCTCTTTGAAGAAAAACTCCCCCTGAAAATGTGCTCAATATTTTCAAAGTACAAGCTGCCCCTGAATATGTGGTTTTTCAAAAAGATTTACATTTAAGTTTGAAAGCACTTTTGAAAAACCATTTTGAAAAATCCAACCAAAATGAATGAGAATCTAAGTGCAAATTTACTCATTATATTTTTCCCTTTTTTGATATATCAAAAAGGAAAAGAAAATGAAGTATAGGAATAAAAGAAGAAAAACTTATAAGAAGATAGATCATTAGTAGTGTTAGTATAAGCCCTACAAGCCAATCTGTGGTTGTATGGGAATTACAATTTGAGATATTCATGTATGACATTTTATTATTCATAATAACATTGAGGTAGTTTTTAATCCACAAGTTTGTGATTTAATTACTTTTTGTACTTATGTAGATAAAGCCCATGGAACTACATATGCCTTGTAAAGAAATTGTATTAGGATACAACTATGAGATCCTTATGCATTAAAGCATTGTTTCTAGAAGTTTTTGATCATTGTATTATTAAGACAAGGCATCGATAATGCTCAAAGATTGGCACATGCTATGTTCTTTACTTGTGAAGTAAGCAATCGCTTTCATAGGTTGAAGTATAAAAATATTTGGAACTAGCATGTAGGTGCTTGCCATGGAAGAGCGAGTTCACTGAACATGACTCGCCATGAGAGGTGCATTTGGTACCTCACTCAAGTGTCTATGTAATACTTCTCATGTGTCAGTTGTGTAACTACTCCCTAAACTTGAGACAGCAGGTTGTTTTGTATATGGAGTACTATGCTTTGATTTCGTCCTTATGGGTGCCTAATCAAGGAGGCCAAAATAGGATGTTTTTGAGTATAATATGAAACATATGAAGGCAAATGAGTGGTCAAGATAGGAATCATCACCCCAAGTGATTCAAGGGGAAATATCTTATTAAGTCTTGATTGACATTAGCTTAATCAAATCCTTGGCTAAGGTGATTAAGAGATTATGAAATGAGTTTCATAAGTCTCCATAAAGCTAATGATTTAATTGCAAGAACAAATATAGAGATCAATAAGATAAGCACTACATCAAGCTCTTATCATCTTTGGGATATATGATGAGGGAATGAATTACACTGAAAAACTATACACTAAAAGATTGTCAAAGAATCCTTTAACTCTCCTAATAATTGGGTGGCCATGATGCATTGTTGGATGCTAATCATGGTCTATGAAATTGAATTAGTTAATTTAAAATTGAATATGATTCATTTAAATTAATTAATTAATAATATTATAATTCAATTTCATTGCCAACATGTTAGGAACCTAATGGGTCATACACAAAGGTTGCTATTTGGATTAAATTGAGAGTGTGATGATTTAAGTTAGACTTAAATCAAATTCTAGGTTTTAATTGCTGAGGACCTAATTAAAAGAGTTTAATTAGGTATTGGTTAAATATTATAATTGTTATAATATTAAGGACTTATTTTGTAAATTTTAATAAGTTAAACCTAGATATAAATATCACATTATAGCCACTTTTTTTGGGGGAAGGAAACAAAAAAAAAAGTTTTTCTCTTGAGTGCTGCCACTCTTGAGCAGTTTTTTTTTTGAAAACTTCTCCTTTGATTCTTTGCTGGAAATCAAAGAAGGAAAAAAGGACAAATTGTTGTCCACTTGCTAGCACAAGCCCGTGGCATAATGCTTTCTCTTTGAGAAGGATCTGTTGCAATCGTGTGTTCATCATTGTAGGCCAAGCGATTAAGTGACTGGGATTCTTTCACACAAAAGGTGTTCACGTTTTGTCAGCGAAAAGAATCCATTTGATTATGATATCACTTAGAAAGGTAAAATTTTTCTGATTTTATGTGGTGCTTAACTTTGCATTGAACAACCAAGGTGATTCGAAGGTAGGAGGTATGGTTTTTATTTTATTTCAATTTTTGTTATTCTGCTGCGTTGATGCTCTAATCATGCCATTCCTAGCAAGTAGCACATGCTAAGTAAAATTATCAACATTTATGAATAAAATCATAAAGTCATTCATAGTATGTAAGTTCAATAAATCATCAATCAACACAAGGAGATAGTGACATAAAGTAATATGATCAAGAAGGTGTTTCATTAATTAAGAAGAATACAAAGGCTCATTTACATATAGTCATGAGCATGAAACAAAATGTAAGCAAATGTTGTGCAATGTAGCTTTCTAGGAGATTCTAAACTTAGATTAGAGTTCAGGTTTAGGTCAAGATCATGTCTTTTAAGTTAATCATATAGAATTTTTTGATTTGGGGACAACGATTTTTGATCTCTATAAATGGAACCATCTTGCTTTAAAGTTTAACTAAATGTTTGTCAAGTTCGATGAAGGAAGCAATACAATGATCAACCCTTTTTTCAAAATTTTGAATATAGTTTTCCATTATTGTATAAGTCTTTTTGTTGATTTGTGTTGTTGATTTCTCACGCAAGTGCACTTATCGTTAACAAGTAATATAGGAATGAATAGAGTATCGTTCCTATAGAGAATTGTTTTAATTCCTACTATTAACTACTAAAATTAATACACCCTAGTTTTATTCAAATAAACAAATTTTAAAATTATTAAAAAGAAAAATTAAAACTACTAAACTGAAACTTCAATCAACTGCTAGACCTAAGATTATAATATCCCTCAATACTTCATCTGATTATTATCTCTCTCTCTTAACTTAGTTTAATGGATTAAGTTGCTAACCTAGAGTCCTAAATTATTTATAAGTCTCTGTCGAGTTTCTCATAAAAATACCTCTCCCAATTAATTTACTATCTGTCTATACAAATTAAATTGAAGAAAGATTCATTAAGCTTGTGCTCTAATCCTGGCTATGTGTGGCTTATAAGTGTATGTCTACCCTATATGCAAATCAAACCTCCTAATCAACTAAGTGCGTTCGATCATACGCTATTTTATTCAAAGTCTACCTAAATCTCTTTCGTCAAGGTTTAACCTAGGTTTCCAATTCAATCTAATTGGTGATCAGGTAATTAGAAGCATTAAGAACAGAATAAAATAAACAACCTAAATCTATCAAACATAATCAAAAGAGAGATAAATAATTCAGACTACATAATGAGTTCAATCATAATATTAGATTAACAATTTAGTTCCCCATCAAGTCACACATTATCATTGAATAAAGTTTAAATAACAAAAACAAACTAAGAAAATAAAAGAATAATAAAAAAGAATAAACTCAAGAATTATAATCTTGATCTTCCAAGTCTTCTTGAATCCTTCAAAATCTTCTCAGCTTCAATGACTTTGCAGTTCGACTCTTAGCTTTCAATTTGCTGTTTTCTTTCGCTCTTTTTTTTTTCTTTCGAAAGGTTATTTTTATAAGCTTTGAAGTTAGGCCAAGTTGGGTGCAGAAAGAAATCAATTCCAATAAGGATTTCCTCATTAGACTATGTGGTCGCAACCTTGCCCAATTAATTAACAGAAATCATAATTGCTTTAGGACTACTAAAGTATTTCAATTTTGATATGATTTTTGACCACCTTCCATGCCGAACTGGGTAAAGTAGTAATCATGAAAGTTGTATCTTTTTCTCTTATCTTTCCAATGGTTCAAGAATCACTTCATTTGAAGCTTTGTGGAGAGTGTTATGGCCGAAATACCAAAACATATGTAGTAGAAGTTTGCACCTTAAAATTACTCTCCTTCTTTTAATAAATTCTTCTTTCAAATACCTACAAAAGCACAAATAAATTAATAAGAACCTATCTTATCCACATTAACACCAAATTAAGCATAAATTAACTAAGATTAGATTGACTCACCAAAAATAACTAATTTAAAATAATTAAATAAAATCTATTAATTTTTATGCATTACTACAAGAACTAAGCTAAATTACTATCAAAATTAAGCTCTAATAACTCTATATCATAGAGTTATCAATTTGATCAAACTTATCTAGCCAAATTCTTTCTTGACTGTCTATTTCAGTACAAAAAAAATGGTGTGCATTTTTAGGCATATACTTTGGACTAGGTAGTCCAAATGGACCTTAATCTGCCCTTGAAAGAGGTTCATAAGGAAATGATAGATCCATTGGTCGGTTAAATAACTTGAATTCTATTTCAGAGTGGTCTTCAACAGATTTTTATTTTGACCTTTTTCTTAAGTAAGTTTTTCTTTTTGACTTCCTACTTATGTTTCTTTCCTTTTAACTTTATCTTTCGGTTGAATAATCTTCCTTATCCATTCATTCTTGACAACATCATATTCCAAGCCAAGTTTTCTAGTTTCTCCTTGATCAAGATTGTTGACTTTCTTAGCCATTATTGGTTTGTCCAGTGAAGTATTAATCTTTATTTTGTCCAAAATCTCTAAGATGGCCATTCCTTAAACCAAATTGTTTTTTTCTTTTCTAGTTATTAACTCCATGTCTTTGCAAATGAACCATGCTAGATCTACTGGAGTACACTTCTTGATATGATGCATAAACCACATGTCTTCAGCTATCACTGTGTTACTTTTGTGGTTGAATGGCCTCAGTGTTCATGTGACTATCAAATGCAAAATCTTGTCATTTGCATTAAGTCTTGTTGTGCTTTTTGGAATCTTTGCTAATGTGACTGGGCCAATAAAAAATTTAGCTTCTAGCTTGTGTTTTTGGGTTTTGTTTTTTTCATTTATCTAACTAATACAATCACTTTTGATAGGTTTCAGCTTCAACAATTTTTGCAGTAGTATTAGTGTGATGATGATCTCCTTTCCACTGACCAATGTAGCAAGTGAATCATTATGGCCCTTGATGTTTTCATCGTTATCTCCTTGATACATAGTCCTCACCAAATATCTTCCTTTCTCCTTTGTCCGTAAAGTTGATGTTGAATGGATTAGGTTTCTCAAATCTCACTGTTCTAGAGGGTGTTGCCGGATCTTCTCCTTTTTCTTCTCTTCACCTCTTAAGAGCCATTTCCTCTGAAGATTGAGTAAAGAATCGAGGTTTTGAGAAAGGGGTGTTGATTATTTTGTGTAGAGAACCGACTTTTCTCAAATAACTTTTACTTGCAAATGGGTCAACTAGAGTTTAAACATATTTGAAATCGAAAAGTTTTTGAAAAACGTTTCAGTCTCTTGATTCTTAAGGAAAAGACTTTTGATAGAAATAAAATTTCTTGAAAGAGACAGGATTGAGAGATTTTTACTTTTGAAGAGCTTTAAAGACTAAAAGATATGATTTTTAGGACTTAAGTAATCTTTTGATTGAAGGTGTAAAAGGCAGTGTTGAAAAGATAAGAATTGATTCATTGTGTCATAATTTTTCAAGACTTTCTAAATTTGAGAATTGATTCTTGAAATTTAAGATGTCGTTTTTTTTTTTGAAGCATTATGGAAGATTCTTTGTATTTGAAAAATTGATTCTTTGGAAATTAGAAGTCAATTCTTTACCTTTATAAACTTTCAAAATAAAGAACTTTTTATTCAAATCAAATGCAAGAAATCTTTCAAGTAGAATCAAGTTTAGTGCACATAGCTTTTGGTTTTGAATGATGCATGAGTATGAAATGATATGCAAATCTTATTGCAACAATTATTATGCAAGCAAGATCAACAAAATAACATTCATTCAAATCATGAATTCAAGAAACTAATCTTTATTTTAACAATAATCAACCAATTAACAGGAAACAATGTCATGACCCGGTACTCTTTTCGAGCCCGTGACAATCGTCGCGATGTTCCGATAGACATTCATTACCCGAAATGCCAGCCAAAACCCCGCAAGGCTTTAATATCAGTTTTCTCACCTCCCCTGCTAGCAACAGTTGATAATATCATATTTTAAAAGATTATAAGCTATTTCCAAACCAAAACAATAAAGAAAATAATTTTCGTCTCACAAGGGTATTTTGGTCATTTTTTCCCAAAAATTTCAAAACCATCTAAAAATGTAGTATATGAGTGAAAGATACATATTTCATAACAAAAAATAAGTTTAGATGTCTAAAACATTCATTTAAAGTGAAATGATAGCTATTAGAATAAAATAAAAATATTGAATAAAATATTTCATTTTCTTATAAAACAATTTTTATAGAGATATCTGTAAATAATTTTTGTAGCGTAAAAGCAAAATAAATTCTTACATACAGTAACATAGATAACCAGAGTATGTAATTTAATTTACAATGACATGTGGACCCCCGAATGACCAAAAGTAACGAAGGCTGTGAACCTACGATTTTTGAGGATGCAAATCCAACTGTAGCCCTCAACGAAATCAGCTATCTACTGACTATTCTGAGCCTGAAATGAGTGGAAAAGAGGGTGGTGAGTTTATATAAACTCAGTGAGTAAACAAACATCATCTAAAATATCTAAAGTCGAGTCAATGGAGACGATTAAAATAGATCATCATAAGATGGTTCATAACTCCAAAACACATTTCAAATCATCTAAACCAATTACATTTCATCCAAAATATACAACGAGGCTTATGAATCTCTTAAAAACTTGGCTCATGTCAAAACTCATTCTTGGGGATACCTTGATCAGAGGCATCCAACTGAGTCCGTCAAGGCTGTTAAAGAAAAGACATGTATCCATAAATCATATTTGTACGTTTTAAAACATAGCCATTCCTTGGCGTTGGCTGAGTTCACCCTCACGTGGTGGTTCGGTGTGAAGTGAACTCTAAACTTTACCTCAGAAGTTACCCTCCGCGCCTCTCGTACTGAGGTAAAATAAAATGTAACGGGATTTACCGTGCCCCTCTAATAGGCTGGTGCATAGAAACCCACCCACTGCAGTAAGCTAATCGATATCCCACCAAATGAATAAAATTCCAATAGCATGATGTGGCAATTATTTTACAACACAGCATGTCAAGGCAAAACAACAGTTCATATATGTTTAGCACAATTACCAATCCAGCCACTTATGCCCACATTATCATAAGCCATTCAATTCAACTATGATTTATAACACAACAAGAAGTCTCCAATTACTCCATTTTCAAAACCATCATTCAATTTCAAGACAATTTTATAAAATCATTTCATTTAATCACATTTTTCTTATAAAACATAAAGATTTACCATTTAAACTCATTTTTCACACTTAATAAACACTATGGTTTTTCACACTTGATTTTTACACCATAAATCATTAATTCCTAACCAAATCACTTGAAATAAAATCAAATCCACCATCAACATACCATAAGGAAGATTCGGCCAATGAGGGTGATGTAAGAACATGAATTTTTCTTGTTTGCTTTTTATGCTACACATCACCAAACAACTAAAAACACTAGAATAACATAAAATCTAGCTAAATCCAAGATCAAAACTCCTCCCCCCCCATGTCTAGCCAACAAAGGTATCCTCATGCAAACTTGATTCTCAACCATGGAAAATGAAAAAGAATGCATAGGAAAGGTAGATCATAAGCTAAAATCAAGAAATTTTACCTTTACTTGCTTAATTCCTTGAAATCCACCAATTTTCTCTTGAATTTTCTAACTAGGGTTTTGTTCTTTCTTTCTTTCCTCTTTTCCTTGGTGAGGCCGAACATGAAGAATGAATAAGAGAGGTGTGTGCTGGTTTTTAATGTAAATTATAAAGAAATGAAAACTTGCCACTTGTCACCATCCCATTGGTCCATTTTTAAACTTAATAATTAAGCATTCTTTCTCCACCACATAAAATATCTCAATTATCCATAATATAAAATGTTAATGGATGAAATCCTTAGACATGACAAGTGTTGGGTGGTGTAAAATTCTAATTTTACCCTTGGGTGGCAAAATGACCATTTTGCCCCTACATCATGAAAATTTCAATTTGACTCCAAATTAATCCTCGAACTCCGAATCACCATATTAAGTCATTCTGGGGTTTTAAAATTCTCAATTTCATCTTAAAATCTCTATTTGGACTAGTTCGAGGCTTAATTCAGCTTAGTTGTACCACCAAGTTCACTACCGACTTTTAACGATTTTTCGGGGCTTTCCAAGTATGCAAGCATATTATCAAGGATATGAATGACATGGCAAATATTTCATAGGGTTGGGCTTGACAAATAAACAATCAACAAATTATCTTTTCTAGACAAATTATTCATAGAATGGATATTGCCTAATTTTTCAGTAAGCTCAATCCATGCATCCTTGCTTGATTATTTCTACAAAACAAAGTTAATTTTTTATCTTGGTACCCAGGCTTTCTTGGGTATATGAGAGTTAGTTTTTCCAAGTTTAAATTTACTTGGTACCTAAAAAATTTATACAATTCTTCTCCATGTAGGTTTAGTTCTTTTTGGGACTTTTACCTTTTTGACAATCTTTTATTTGGGGGTTGTATTTTTAAGAGGATATAAATATATAGAATGTCCTTTCTTGTGACAACAAACACAAAAATGTGATGTACCATGCTTTTCATCTTCTTTTTCAAAGAAAGCTCTTGTTTTTGCCTTGTCATATCCTAAGCCATTTTTTATCAAAGAATGCTTTTTGAGTCTCAAGCATTTCATTTAGTTTCTATGAGCAGATGTTCCATTTAGAGTATAATTCAGTTAATTGCTCATTGCTCCTTTTTAAGTTTTTCACTTTCATTCTCTAAAATCTTTACCTTGTTTTTCAGTTCAAACGTAATGTTATGCAATTTTGTTTCGTCTTAAGCTTAGTGATGACCTTTTTGCATTTTAAATTCATATGTTAAAATTCAAATGCCAAGTCATCATATGCATCCTGAAGTTCATCAAAAGTGTATGGATCATCATTATAATCATTAGAATAAGAAGCAATGTTTGACGAACCTACCTTGGAGTTTTCAACTCCTATGAAACATAGATTTGTAATTTCCTCTTCCTGCTTATCTTGGGAGTCATCACTATCACTCGATGTAGTAACCATAACTTTTCTCTTGGAGTTTCTTTGATGATTTTTTTTTAGTTTTAGACATTCATATCTGATGTGACCCAACTTCTTGCATTCATAGCAAATAATATGATCATTTAATACCCCATACTTTGATATGGTGATAAATAAAGCTTATCGGATGTGAATTTAGGCCAATTATAATGTTTAAATGTGATGAAAGATGAAAGGAGTAGTTTAGGATAAAATGATCCGCACGCGAGAAAATAATAATAAAATAATAATATTTTATCGAAGGAGAATTTGTGAGATAAAAGGGTGATTCAGAAGTCAATTGAGGCATAATAAAGTATTTTAGGTACCAAGGAGACAAGAGAAAATTTTTAGAATAAAATAATATTTAAATATTAATATTTAATCGGATGTCAAAATCAGTCATGAAGAAGGATCATAGGGTTGATCCAAGTGGGGGAGAAGAAATACAAGCAAATTTTTGGAGAATGATCAACAAAAGTAAAATACGCGTGTTTTGCTAAGTTGAGCTAACGCGGATAAGTAAATATTTAAATATTATGGTAATACCGCGTTGAAGTGCAATTTTAATATTTTGGTGGTACACATATAAAGAAAGGAAGATAGATCAAAATTAAAATTTTTAGACGCATCAAAGGGATTAAATTTAAAATATAAAAGTTGAAGGATTATGTAGAGAAATTAAATGGAGGAGATAAAATAAACAAATGGTAAAAAATAATAATACAAGTATGTATATATATATATATATATATATATAAATAACTAAAGGAAGACCAACATGGGTAGTCACCCATGTGGTCAATAAAAAGAGTCAAAAGACTGTTTAATTAAATTGATGGAAGGGGGCCGACCATGTGGAACAAAGGGGAAAGAAAGAAAGGTGTGAGGGGCCGGCCAAGTTGGAACAAAATGGAGAATAAAATATATATATATATATATATATATATATATATATATATAAAATTGAATAAGTAAAGTGAAGAAGACATTGAAGAAGACATAGAAGAAGAGAGAAGTCGGTTAGTGAAGAAGTGAAAAGAAGAAAGAGAAACAAGAAGAAGGCGTGAGCAAAAAGAGCAAAAAGAAACAAGGAAAAGTCGAGAGGTGAGGAAGAAAAGGAAGGTGGAAGAGTTGAGTTAAGAGGGGCGGTTTTGCTGCCATTTAGGGAGGGAAAGAGAGCTATTTTTCTGTCAATTTAAGGGGTGAGAGGAACAGCTTTTGTTGCTGATTTTGAAGGCTTAAAGTGCAGTTTTTGCTGCTGATTTTGAAGGCTGAACGGTATGGTTTTAGTTGT
This sequence comes from Theobroma cacao, assembly GCF_053813885.1. Taxonomy (NCBI): domain Eukaryota; kingdom Viridiplantae; phylum Streptophyta; class Magnoliopsida; order Malvales; family Malvaceae; genus Theobroma; species Theobroma cacao. The sequence continues at coordinate 13,227,735 of NC_142646.1, forward strand.
TGATTTTGAAGGCTAAAAGTTACGGTTTGGTTGTTAATCTTTGTGGCTTTGGCTGTTGATTTTTGAGGGAAAATAGTGTAGTTAAGCTGCTAATTTTTGAGGAGAAATACAGTAGCTTAGCTATAGATTTTGAAGTCAATATGAGCAGCTTTGACTACTGAAAATTTTTGGTTGAAAGAAGCGAGAAATTGTGGCCGACGGTGAAAGGGAGAGAGAGGAAGCAATTGTGGACAGCTTGTGCATGTGAGAAAAGAAAAAGAAAGACAAGCAAGGTGCTGCGTGATGGTGAAAGAAAGAAAAAAAAAGAAAAGAAAAGAAAAGAAAAAAAAAGAGTGGGCATGGCCCAACAAGAAAGAAAAATGGGCATGGCCCAATAGAAAGAAGTTGGGGAGAGATCATAAAAAGGGCCCAATAGCCATAAAGGAGGAAAAGCCCAGGAGAGAATAAAGGTGGGCAAAAATTGGACTTGGACTAACCTAGTCCAAATAGGTAAAGAAAATTTTCTTTGCTTTTATTTGGCCTGTTATGAAGTTGTATTATTTTAAGCTAGCCATTTGTTTAATTAAATTTTTGATTATTAGTGATATGAATTAAATTTAAATTACTTTAATACAATATTTAAATATTTTATTAGGAGGTGTCATAGGACTAAAGTAAAGAAGAAAATGTGAAATTTACGAATAGTCCTCGAATGAAGTTAAGAAATTTTAAATGATTCGCTGTGAAGAATTATTGATGTCGGAGGAATTTAGATGCATAATTTGGTTGAGAGTGTTAAGTTGAATGGTAAAATATCGGAAAAAATGAGGAGAAATAATGTGGATTTATGATAGAATGAGAGAGAGAAGTGGAATTGATGCACTAAGTGTATTGGGTTTAACTTGTTGCTAGGAAAGTTGTTGTGGAAGCGTGACGAACGAAGTATATGATTGGCAATTAGAAATAATTATACACGCATACGAATCAATAGCGACGTAGTAATCTTGCTATTGTGAGGTGAGTAACTTTATCATCATCTTAATTATCTAAAGTATGTTTTATTCGATTTTGTGAATTTTATGGAAAATGAATTAAATGATTAATTTTTCTGTTTTATAAACAAAATGTGATTTAATGAAATGATTTCATAAAATTGTTTTAAAATTGAATGATGGTTTGAAAATAGAGTAATTGGAGACTATTTTTTTGTGTTGTAAATTCATGATTCTAATTGATTGGCTTATGGCAATATTGGCATGAATGGTTGATTTGATAAATGTGTTGGAAATGTATAAATTGTTGATTTGCCTTGAAAGGCTGTAAAATAAAATAAAATAATTGTCATGTCATGCTGTTGAATTTTATTGTATGGTGGGTTTAGCTTGCTGTAGTGGGCGATTTTTTGTGGATTAGCCTATTAGAGGGGCACGAAATTCTATTATATTTTACCTCGGTTGGAGAGGCGAGTAAGGTAACTCTCGAGGTATAACTTTAGAGTTCACTTCATGCCAAACCAACACGTGAGGTTGAACTCAGCCAATGCCAAGGAACGGCTATGTTTTCAAAATAAAGACATGATTTATGCGTACATAACTTTTTAACAGCCTTGGCAGACTCGGTTGGGATAACCCTCGATCAAGGTATCCCTGATAACTGGGTATGAAAATGATTTTGGCATGAGCCAAAGCTTTTAAGAAATTCATAAGCCATGTTGATTATTCGATTTATATGAATTGATTTTATTTGGTTGAAACAAGTTGAAAGGTGATGAATTACAATATGTTAAACTATTTTATCTGTCTCCATTTACTCAGTTTTAGATATTTTAGATGATATTTGTTTACTCATTGGGATTATATAATCTCACCACCCTCATTTCCACCCATTTCAGGCTCAGGATAGTCTATAGATAGTTGATTTCATTGAGGACCACAATTGGATTTGCATCCTCTAAACTGTAGGTTTACAATCTTTCTTACTTTTGGTTATTCGAGGGCCCACTTGTTATTGTAAATTAAATTAAATATTATAGGTTACTGTATTACGATATATATGAATTTATTTTGCTTTTACACTGTAAAAATTATTTATGTAGTGTTCTAAAAATATTGTTTTATGAGAAAATTGAATATTTTATTTAATATTTTTATTTTATTCTAATAGTCACAATTTCATTTTAAATGAATGTTTTAGACATCCAAATTTATTTTTGATTATGAAATATGTGTTTTACACCCGTATACTACATTATTAGCTGGTTTCAAAATTTTCACGAAAAAATGACTAAAATAACCCTGTGAGACGAAAATTATTATTTTATTTGTTTTAAGTTGGAAATAGCTTAAAATCTTTTAGAACATGATATTTGGCAACGATTACTCACCAGGGGAAAAGAGAAACTAATATTAAGCCTCGCGAGATTTCGGTTGACATTCTGGGTAATGAGTGTCTATTGAAACATTGCGACGGTTGTCGCGGGCTCGAGGGGAGTATCGGGTCGTGACAGATCATGTCCACAATCAACCTTTGGAATATCTATTCTTAGATTTCTCTTTTATTCTTTTCTTCTAAAAGGTTTTATGCTTCCTTGTTTGCTTTTTAAAGATCTATTGAACTTTTTGGTCAATAGTGCTATCTCTTCATCATATTCCTTTTCATTGTCACTTTCAAGTGACTTTTCATCATTATGCTTTACAACTTTCAAAGCAATATCCTTTCTTTTCGACTCTCCTCTAATTGCTTCATCTATTTCTTTCTCATGCCTAAGGGTCATTTCATAAGTAAGTAAAGAACCTAAAAGCCCATCAAGCTTGAGTACATTCAAGTCTTTTGCTTTTTCAGTGGTAGTGACCTTAGGTCTCCATGACTTAAGAAGACAGTGAAGTATTTTCTTCACTAGTTGTGCATTTGGGAATTCTCTTCCTAAAGCTTTTAGTCATCATATGATTTTGGTGAATCTTTCAAACATTTCTTTGATAGATGCCTTAGCTTTCATCTTGAAAAGCTCATAGTTAAGTATTTGATTCCTTTACTTGAGTGGTTTTCTCATAATAGTTTTCTAATGTGTTCCAAACTTCTTTTGCTTAGTAACACATAGCTATTCTATTAAATTCATTTTCACTAAGAGCGGACAAAATAACTGTTATAGCTTTGTGATTCCGTTGTACCAATTTTTTATCTTTATCGTCCCATTTAGCTGTAGTTTTAACATGTTTTAAACTATCAACAGTTTTTGTGGGAATATGAGGTCCATCAACAATAATATCCCAAAGATCTAAATCAATAAATTGGATAAAATTTTCAAACCTCATTCTTTAGAATAGATAGTTCTCCCTTTTAAACAAAAGAGGCCTCATCATAGATTGTCCTTCACCATTGAAGCTCGAGGATGATGCCATGGTTGTTACTTTAAGCTTTTTGTTTAAGATTTTTCAAAGGTGGTTAAACCTACAAAGAACTTAAAAACCTATTCTAATATCAATTGTTAGAAAAGATAAGCTTAAAATAAAACTACCAAGGGGGGGGGGGGGGGGGGTGAATTGATTGTTAAGTAAAAGTTCTCCCTTAAAAAAAATCATGAAATACCCCATACTTTGATATAGTGATAAATAAAGTTGATCGAATGCAAATTGAGGTCAATTAAAATGTTTAAAAGTGATAAAAGACGAAAGGAGTAGTTTAGGATAAAATATTTCGCAAGTGAGAAAATAACAATAAAATAATAATAATTTTATCGAAGGAGAATTTGTGAGATAAAAGGTGATTCAGAAGTTAAGTGAGGCATAATAAGGTATTTTAGGTACCAAGGAGACAAGATAAAATTTTTAAAATATTAATATTTAGCCGGATGTCGAAATCAGTCAAGAAGAAGGATCATATGGTTGATCCAAGTGGGGGAGAAGATGACAAGCTCGACTCTATAAAAATATTTGTCATGACATACATGTGATGGATAGCATGTTTGCATGCTAAGAGAGTCCCGAAAAAAAAAATTTACAAAAGTCGGTATTGTACCTAGAGGTACAACAAAGTTGAGTTAAATCTCAAACTAGATCAAATAGAGAATTTACGATGAAATTAAGAATTTTAATGTCCCAGAATGGTTTAATATGGTAATTTGGAGTTCGAGGACCAATTTGGAGTCAAACCGGAATTTTCGCTATCTAGGGGTAAAATGCTCATTTGCCACTTGGGGACAAAATGGGAATTTTTAGAAAAGATTTTTGGCCCCATTTGACTTATTGGAGTAAGATTTGAGGTTTAGAAGTGAAAAATTTTAATTTCGGTATAATTTGGAGTAAAAGGGTAAAATGGTAATTTTGCTATCTGAAATAAAAAATTTAATTTTTGAAAGGATTTTGATCAAATTTAATTATTTGGAGTGTGAAATGAGTATGAGGAGTGAAAATTATGCATTATGGCAAATTTTCAATTTTTGGGGTAAAAATGTAATTTTTGAAAAGTTCAGGGGCAAAAGTGTAATTTTAAAAAATTTACTCCACCAAAACTTTGAAAAAATCTGAAAATTTCACTTAAGACTTGGATAAGTCAAAGGGAATGCATGGTGGAAAAAGTAGGACAAGTGGATGGCTAGAAAAAAAAATGAATTAATAAAATATTCAAAATATGAATAAAATAATATTATTTCATTAAACTAATAAAAAAAGGCATAAACTAATAGAAAAGTAAGAAAGGACTCAATAGGATTTCTATTGAGGTTTTGCCTTTCAATGTTTAAGCCTTTTCCCTTGATAGCGCAAGGAGTTTGAATCCACTATTAGTTTGCCTTTTCAACAAGGTCAGGTGTAACCTTTACAATATGCCTTTTGCAAGACTAGGTGTAACCTTTACAACTTGTCTCTTGTAGGATCAGGCATAACCTCTACCAAGATACTGTCTTTTTAGGTTAAAGCACAACCTTTATACAAGAATAAGCCTTTTAAAAGCAAAACCTTCTACCTTTTGCTTAGAGGTATAACCAATACAACAGTGAATTCAAGTGAACCATAATTTAAAAATCTCTAAAAGTGTAGATAACGAAGTTTAGGTTCAGAAAGGTGTGAGTTTACACGAGAATAAGAATGATCAAGGAAGGTCTAAGCTTAAGAAAGATTAGCTGAAGGGTAAAGATATGAACTTTAGGCTCTTTGCTTGCTTAAAGATAAGAACTTTCCTGCTCACAGTTGTTGCTTTTGTTTTTTTGCTCTTTTCCTCTTCAAGGATGATTCAAACAAAATCCTCTTCTCTCTCTTTCTTTAACATCCTCAAGATGTATATTTATAGCCTTTGAGATTTTCTAATTGTTGGAGTAAGTTTTGAATAAGTTCTTGCACATTCAAGCCAACTTGCGCAATTCTGTCGCTTCTGTAGAATTGATTCTTTGTAGTTGAATTGCCGGTTTTTCTCAAAGTTTGTAGCTTTCTATCTCTAAAGAATCGATTCTTTTATTTTGAGGTGTCGGTTCATTTACAACTATGCGTAAAGGTGACACTGTTGCAATCTTGGAGAATTGATTCTTTTGCCTCAAGGTGTCGGTTCTTTTCTGTGGATTGACGCCAAAATTTGAATGCAAGCTTGAATTTTGTTGCTCCACTTTTGTCAGTTGTGCCATGCTTTTCTTGGTCACCAAGTTTCTAAGTTGTACTTTTGGTGCTTCAAGAACCAACTTCTTCTCCTTGTCTTAGAATCGATTCTTCACTGTTGATCTTTGCTCAAGAACTAACTTCTTCTTCTTCTTTAGAATTGATTCTTTTTGTAATTAAAGAAATATATTTTGCTTCCTTTTCGTTCAAGAATCAAGTTATTTCTTTTGAAAACTTAATCCTTTGGTTGGCACATTTAATTTTCAAAATAAGATACTTTTTAGAAAATTAAGAGCATGATCATGTATATTAAAAATATATTCAAACAATTAAAGCATTTTAATATATTTTTCTATTAAGTTCAACTTTAACAATCCTTGGAGATTTTTCTTGGTACTCATAAATATCTTTTACTTTCAAAGCTCATTAAGTTTAATTAATTTTGTCATGTCAAAACAAGAATAAAGCTAACACAATTGAACTCAATATAATTTACTAAAAAAAATGACTAAAAGTATTTAATTCTTCAACTAAATTTCAAGAGCTTAGCCAATTTAATGCTTAAAATGTGGCAAAATAACTCTACATCATGGAGTTATCACACCCCCAAACATAAAAGAAAACTAAACAAAAAAGAAAGCTATTTAAATGATAAAAGCAATCATAAATAAACAAACTAACTAGAGACAAGTAGCACTAAATCAATGATCTTCATAATTTCCTCAAAAGTATATCTATAAATCTCCAACTCAAGGTCAAATATAGGCATCATTTAAGTTCATGTTTCAATTCAAATGCAAGCTCACTCTTGAATGGATTTCTTCGTGTGTGTGATATTTCTTACCCAGATCATCTTACCTATCTAGATGAGTTTATGCCAATGCAAAATTTTGAATTAGTACTAGAATTCCATAGGTTTGCTTTTCATCTCTCTCCATTAATATAGACTAATACTAAGTCAAGGATCATTAGGACTTTATTAAGTTGGTAATGTATGGCTAGGGTCAAGGTAAGACAAAGGATATTTTGCCTTAAGTTAGAGATTACAAATAAGGGTTCTTTATAAGGCTCAAATCACCCTAAGCACATAATCATTCTGGGACTTATAAAGAGCTCTTATTCATAATCTCCAAGTAACACCCTCTTCAACTTTAAACTTTTCTTCTGTTCAACAATTTATTCTCTTTTTTTTTATCACAATTTTTAAACACCCAAACTTATTTCTTTTATTGTGGGTAGTGGAGGTGCATAATAAGCATATTTTTGAGCTTTTTCATCAATTTTACCTACTATCTTATTCAATATCTAGCTTAATATACTTCCTAAAATGATATACATACTTAGGAGTGAGGGATGCAAAATTGAAAATTTATTTAAGGCTAGGCTAAATAATTATGTGTTTAACAAAGAAAAGGTAACATTAGGCTCAAAGTGTTAGGAACTTTGAGAATATGGTGCCATGGAAAGCAAGTATATTTTCAATTTTAATTTCATTTAATTTATTTGTAATGAAAGTACATTTTGATAATAAGATGAAGAGTTTGTTTAAGTAAGCATTCCTCATCTAGTTATTAAGGTACCGTGATTCTATTGATATATTAAAATACATTTGTATGAAGTGTCATACATAGAAGACATGTATTTTAATTAAATCTTAAAATTATTCGCAGCCATATAATAAAGCTGGTCACTGTATTATGTTAAGGTTGTAGTGTCTAGATTACTTCCAATAAAACGAATGTGATTCACTTCAAGGGAATGTTGAGTCTCAAATCATCGAAATGGTTGACTTCAAGCAATGACACTAGAACATGAACTGGAATCATGTGAGATTCAAATTTAAGTTTAACCATTATTTAAATCATAATCTCACATTATGCAATTGCTTATAGTAGAACCGAAATCCTGATGGATAGTGGACTCATGTTTAATCTCCTTATAATCTTTGATATACCATAAGCATCATCATCATAAAGCGTTCATCTAGACTCCGTATGGTGAGATTATAATTTAGATGAACATCTGATAACATATATCCAAATAATGGAGTTCATAGCATTAACATCATTTGTAGTGATTTCAAGAAGATTGGTGATTAATCTAGGTCTAGTGGATTGATGAATTAGCTACTTATCACATCTAAATACTCAAAAGATTAGATTTAGAGTATTGAATCACTAATTGGATGAAATTTGAGAATAGGGGACAAATTTGACATAAAAGGTAAAATGGTAATTTCATCTTTTCTCATTGGATAGTTATAAGGGTTCATAATATAAGGTTTGCAATTGAACAACTAATAATTAATATCAAGTATTGAAGTATTTCTTGTAATTATAGTTAATCTAAGAGTGCAACCATGAATCTATAGTGGAGTGATTTCATGGTTATTAAGCTTAAATTATTTTTTAATGAGATTAAGAATAATTATTAGTTATTGGAGCTTAGAATATCTATCTCCAAATAGATTCCCCACTTAGCTTCGTAGAATTCAACTTGTTTAAGTTGGAATGCTATTTGATTAATTAAATTGTGTACAAAAATGGTAACTTTAACATGTTTTGTCTTAATTTAGACAATAAAACATGTTTATCTTAATTTAAAAAAGAAAACATGTTTGGTCTTAATTTAGACAATAAAATATGTTTGTCTTAATTTAAGACAAGAAAAATATGCTTTGTCTAAATCTAGACAAGAAAACATATTTGTCTCAATTTAGACAAGATAACATATTTTTGTCTTAATTAAAGACAAGAGTTGTCTTAAATTAAGATGCTAGGAGGATTCTTGAAAAATGAATCTAGATATCCATGTTGATAAAAGGAGACTTCATGTTCAACTATTTTTCTTTTATTTATTATTAATTCTTTATAAATAAAGATGGATAACAAAAAAATAAGAGTTATTATTCAACAAGGAGTTTTATTTTATCAAGAACTCTGAATGATAATTAAAGAATTAAATTATTTATTCTTTAATTTTAATTTTAATAATTATGTAGTATGTTTGATGCTTCCATAACTTTAAATGGATGGTCAAGATTGATTTAAAGGTGTTTGATTTTGATGAAACCTTTGAAACAAGAGTTTAAATAAAAGGAGAAGAGATTAGAAAAATAAATGTACGTGCTTTTCTTGAAAAAAACTTTTAGCTGTCACTTCTCTCCTCCACCTCCAAACTTTGTCATATCTCTTTTCCTCTTACCCATTCTTGGCTGCATTTTTTTTTGAAAGAAAAATAGCCATTAATTTTTATGAAGAAAAAAGGGACAAAATGGGTTGCCATCTCATGGCTCAAGTTGAAAGTATTCTTGAAGAATAAGTGGTAAACTTGTTTGGTCAAGGAATCAATCATTGATGTGGTGGTGTTTGAAAATAAGAATCTCAAAATAAAAGGTACGTTTTTTTTCTTACTTAATAGATTCTTATTTTTAGGATGTGATTATGTTACTTGCAATAAGAATGATGTATATTTCTGCTTGTGTAATTGGATTGCTTGTTTCCTTTATAAAAGAAAATTTTTGAAATTCATGCTTTACACAATCACATCAATCCACTTAGATCCAACTCCATCAATTAGTATTAGAGTAAAGATTATTGCAAGTTTTGTTTCCTATATTTATTATGCATGGTTGGCACCTTTGTATGTATTGAACTATCTTGATGTGATCAATGTATAGTTATATGTTATGATGCATGATTCAAGGTTTTTGCCATATTAATTGTCCTAGAAAATTTTATATTGAACATTTTTCTTTTGGTTATGTAAAAACAAGGGTGGCCTATCATCGCCATGTTTCCTTCTTGATTTTTTTATTTTTCATTAAATTTATGTAACTAGGAAGAGCCATGTAATTTTAATATTACTCGAAGTATTTGGTGCATCTATGGAGAAAGAAGATGAAGCCAAAAGGAAAAAGATAATTAGGTAATGTTTGGTCTCTTTATTTTTGTTTATGGCTATTAATATTTTTTTAAAGAAAAAGGAGTCTTTCTTGTCTTAATTTTTTTGAAGAAAAAGATTTTTTTTACATTAAAATTCTATTATTCTAAAAATATTTTTTTGATTAAAAAAAAGTAGGGAGGGGTGGGGTGTGTTGCCAGGTAGCAGCAAATGCTGCTACAAGACAACAGCAAGTGCTGTTGCAACCTTGCAGCCCACCCTTGGGCTTTTAGGCAATAGCCCTTTAGGTTGGGCCCCTTCTAATTTTTTTAATAAATAATGTTTTTTCAAAATATGTATATTCTTAAAAATTTTCCAAAATTTATCTTTTTGAAAAATTAATTTATTTTAGCCTTGGATTGAAAATAATTTTAGTTTAATATTAATTAATGAGATTAATTAATTGGACAAAATAAAATTATTTTCTCAAGTTGGATAAAAATAAAAATTAAACTTGGAGTTTTTAAATAGTCATAAAATTCAAAAAAAGTGCCAAATGGATGTGATCCTAGCAAGCAGCGGAAGCAAGCAAGATTAAAGATAAATACAAGTTGTAATTTTTTTTTATTTTTCTAGAATGGACATAAATGTGGCTTATTATATATATATATCTATATGAATGATATTGGATATTATTTGTATGCTTGAAAACATGTCATCTAGAATTAAGGTGCCAACTTCCCTTAAGGAATGCCATGCACACATTATGTATTTTAGTTTAAAAAGAGTCACGACCCGAAACCATCCTTGAGTCTGTGACAACCGCCGCGATGTCTCGATAAGCACTCATCCCCCGAATACCATATCGAGACCTTGCAAGGCTTTCGTATCAGTTTCTTATCTCCCCTATGATTAATCGTTGCCAAATATCGTATTTTAGAGGCTTTTAAGCCTTTTTTTTATTTAAAACAGTGAAAAAATAAAGTTCACTTCACAGGGGTATTTTGGTCATTTTTCGTCAAAAATTTCAAATTCGACCAAAATGTAGTATTTAAGCAATAAATGCATATTGCGAAATCGAAATTAAATTTGAATGTCTAAAACGTGATTTGAAATGGAATTATAACCATTTAAATAAAATAAAAATATTCGACAAAATATTCTATTTTTTTTTTACAAATTAATATTTATAGAGTATTCTGAAAATGATTTTTAGTAGGATAAAAGTTAAATATATTTATACAAACTATAATACGAAAAACCAAAGTATGAAATTTAATTTACAGTATTACGTGGGCCCACAAATGAACAAAAGTAGTAAAGACAGTAAACCTACAGTTTTTGAAGTAGTATGGCCAACTATAGTTATCGACGATGTCTGCTATCTACAGGCTAACCTGGCCTGAAATGATGGGATAAAAAAAAAGAGTGAGATTATAAAATCTCAGTAAGTAAACAAACACCATCTAAATAATCTAAAGGCGAGTAAAGGGAGACAATTAAAAATAATTCATTTCGGTAAATTTTTCACAACATGAATATTCATTTCAACCAAATAATCAATATGGCTTGTGAATTTCTCAAAACTTGGCTCATGCCAAATCCTGTACTCGGGGACACTTGGACCAGGGGTACCTAATCGAGTTCGCCAAGGCTATGAAAAATTTTATATAATCATAAAACTTATTTTTATTTAAAAAAAAATAGCCGTTCTTGGCGTTGATTGAGTCTCACTTCACGTGGTGGTTAACGTGAAGTGCACTCAAAAAGCCCACCTAAGGAGATACCCTACACGCCTCTACGACCGAGATGAGAATATAAAGGAGTTTACCGTGCCCCTCTAATAGGCTGGTCCACAGAACCCCGCCACTGCAGTAGCTAATCTTTACTCCACCAATTGATCAAATCTCAATGGCATAGTATGGCAATTACATTACTAACCAATTTATCTAGGCAAAACAGACAGTTCATATTTTTCAACACAAGTATAAATTCAGCCAATCATGCCAATTTATCACAAGCCCTTTAATTCAAATCATAATTTACAATAAATCACATGGTCTCCAATTACTCAAATTTTCAAATCCAACATTCTATTTTCAAATCAATTTATAAAAAAATTCAATTTATTTTATAATTCCATTTATTTTATAAATTCATATTTTTCTCATAAAACAAGAAATTCATCATTTAAAATAATTTTCACAAATCACATAATTGAATAAAAACTACTCTAGATAATTCAGACGATAATAGGTTTACTCACAGGTTTCAAAAATTCAGATTTCGGGTGTACTCAGCTTAGTGATCTCCAAGCATAATTTCCTTTCCTTTGTCGAAGGGCACACCACCTTGACACAGTATAAAATCAAAGAATTTACTACGTTGCCCTTAAATTGAAATAACTAATTTAGATCACTAATGCATGGTATGAAATGCAAAAAGGTCTAAAATTTGCCTAAACATCGTATTGACCTATTCGGTCTTTTACTTGATAAATTGAAATACGCATCCAATTTAGCTCCAATTGATCCCATTTCTTTTTCTAATGCTTCAAATCACCAATGTCCAGCCAAATAACCCAAAAATCAGCAAAGCCACATTCATATTCCTTCTTGGAAAAATTCGGCCAAAATGGTGCATCATTGTCACAATTTTTCCTACTTGATTTTCTTTCCATAATTCATTAATTTTCATATCAAAACCATGATTTCATAATCTAATAACCTAAAATAACATCACATTCTTCCTCACCATTGGCTTGAAAATTCAGCTAAGACTAGGTAATGGGAAAAATGAATGTTTTTCTACATATTTTGTTTACTAACATGCTAAATTAACACTAAACACTAACATATATCAAAATCAAATCAATCCAACAATTTTCTCTCTCTAGACCCATATGACCAGCCATTAAATCACCATGAAAACATGCAATTTAATCATGGAAAATAAGGAGAAATGCTTGGGAATAAGAAAACTCAAGCTTAATAGAAAAAATCTCACATTTTTCACTTAATTTCCTTGAAAATTCACACTTTTTCTTTGATTTTCTCTCTCTAGGGTTTTGTTTTTATTTCTCTCTCTTCTTGCTAGTTTGGCCAGCCATGGGGTGGAAGATGGGCTGATTTTATGCCTTTTAAAAAGAAAAATAATAAATTAATAAAGGCATGACACGTGGCATCATGTCATTGGCCCGTTTTTAAAACTTTAAAAATTTTAATCCTTTTTATATCCACCACACAATTGGTCAATGGTCAAAATGAGAATAAGGGAAAACCATGTGCTGGACAAATGTCCTGGTGGTGAAAAATTACTTTTTTGCCCCTATGGTGGTAAAATTACCATTTTGCCCCTATGCTTTGAAAAATACCAAGAATAAATTTTTTTCACTTCTTAATCCTCAAATCATACTCCAATAAGTCAAATGGGGCCAAAAATCTTTTCTAAAAATTTCCATTTTGTTCTCAAGTGGCAAATGACCATTTTACCCCTAGATAGTGAAAATTTCGGTTTGACTCCAAATTGATCCTTGAACTCCAAATCACCATATTAAACCATTCTGGGACTTTAATATTCTTAATTTCATCTTAAATTCTCTATTTGATCTAGTTCGAGGCTTAAATCAACTTTGTTGTACCTCTAGGTACAATACCGACTTTTGTAAATTTTTTTCGGGACTCTCCTAGCATGCAAACATGCTATCCATCACATGTATGTCATGACAAGTATTTTATAGAGTCAGGCTTGACATCTTTTCCCCTACTTGGATGAACCATATGATCATTCTTCATGTCTGATTTCGACATCCGACTAAATATTAATATTTTAATATTATTTTATTCTAAACATTTTATCTTGTCTCTTTGGTTCCCAAAGTTCCTTATTATGCCTCAATTCGTATTCGACCAACTTTATTTATCACCATATCAAAGTATGGGGCATTTCAAAAAGAGTTTTATGCTATGAGATATATAATGAATATAGGAAAATAAATCACATCTAGACAAGATGGTAATATGGACTTAGTTATATACTAAAAGCGATTAGTTGGAAACATAACCAAGCCCATAATTTGACTTAGGATATTCTAAATATGCATCTAGGAAATTCGAAAAAAAGTCAATCAAAACCCTAAGTATAAAAATATTGAGTCGGAGAGGATGCTAGTAATCCTAGAGTCCACGGTCACCATTGTTGGCCCATTGGCATATGAAACGTGTTACTTCCTACAAGAGAACATGAATCTAAATCATGATGGACTGGGTCTCCAAAAAGATAAATCCTTTTAGGTTGATTATGAAGTGAGACCTCCCATAGAGGCTCACTAAGTAAAGACCTTAAAAGAATGAAACAATGGTTGTTACACTTAACATGAATTTACTATTGACCTGCCTACAGTAGCTCTGTTAGTAAACTATGCAGACCAAATGAAAGCGCTCCTTAACCATGTTAAGTATGAAGATACTGGGTAACATAGTTAAATGGGAGGGTCCCAGTTTGCTTGGTAGTAAATTCTCAGAACCCACAATCGGTTAATTTATTATAGAAAGGTAAATGATCGTCGAACCAATAATACAATTTATAGGGTTTTATATATATTTTCATCATGCATACATGCATCATGAAATGTTCAAAGTCCATGAATATCTAGTATGCTTACATAATTTCAAATGTACTTCCAAAAACATATCTGCATCACAAATATGAATCCATTTTCAATTTTGCTTAACAAATGCACTTTGAATGATGATAACTACATTGAATGGAAGAGAAACCTTAATATCATACTTAATTATGACAAGATCACATGGGTTCTTTCTAACCATGAGCTTGAAGCACTGACTCCCCAATCAACTCCACAAGATATTGAATATCATAAGAAGTGGAATGATGCAAACGAGCTGGCTAAATGTTGTATACTGGCCTCTATGAATAGTATATTGCAAAAGTAGCACGAAGGTATAGGTAATGCTGTTGGCATAATGTTGCACCTACATGAGATATTTGTTACAAAAACAAGCTCTGCTAAGGTGAAGGTAATCAATGCTTTTAAGGACCTTAAGAAGAATGTTGGGGAGCTAGTTAGAGATTACATGCTAAAAGTTATCTCTTGTCTCAATAAGGTAGAACTAAATGGTGCTGAGATAGATGTGACAATGCAAATATCAATGATTATGCATAGCTTGAATTCATCTTTTTCATAGTTCAAATTGGATTATGAACTGCACACTAAGGATTAGACCCTAAATGGGCTAATGAATGATCTCTAAAATTCAAAAGAGGTTCTTGATTTGAAAAAGAAGCCTGAAGCACATGTAGTTTCCACTTCTAAGCCCAAACCCAAGGGTAAAAAAAAGATAGTTGGAAATAAAAAGACTACTAAGGGTTCAGTGGGAGCAAAGAAAAAGCCCATGAAGAAAAAGATTGCTTCAAAAGAGAACACCAAAGGAAAATGTTTCCACTATGGTGTGAATGGACATTGGAAGTAAAACTACAAGGTTTACCTTGAAGAAATCTAGAAGAGTAAACAAGGTATGGGTTTTCTAAATATGTTAGAAGCCTATTTAGTGGTTGATTCTACAAATACTTATATAGTAGATTCTGAAGCCATTGAACATGTTTGTAATTCTTTATAGGGGTTTCAACAAAGGAGAAAACTGAGTAAAAGACAATTTCGGATGTGGATGGCAGATGGCATATTTGTTTCAGCATTAGAAATAGGAGCCATTATTCTTCAATTTCCTTATGGTCGTAGCTTAGTTTTCGAAAATGTTTATTACATTCTAAAGACTTACAGAAATTTGATTTCTGTCTTTTGTTTAATAAAGTCTAGTTATTCAGTTTATTTTAGTGAAACACTCATTATTTATTTGTTAAGGATTTTATTTGCTCTAAAATTGTAAGATAGAATCTTTATTTCCTTAAGCCTACGACTTATTCTGCAAATGCTATAAAAGCAACATGATTTAAAACTGAAAGAGTCAAAGAATCTAGTATAAATCAAAATTATCTTTGGCATATGCGTTTAGGTCATATAAGTCAAAATAGACTTAATAGGCTTATAAAGGATGGTACTCTACCAAACATGGTTAAAGGTCCCTTACCAGTATGTGAGTCTTGTATTGAAGCAAAAATGACTAAAGGACCTTTCAAAGCAAAAGGTATAGAATGCTAAACGTTCTAAACTTGGTGCACACAGATGTGAGTGGACCGATGAACGTACAAGCTAGAGGAGGTAATGAATATTTCATAACTTTTATTGATGACTACTCAAGACATGGCTCTGTCTATTTAATGCATAGAAAAAGTGAATCCTTTGAAAAGTTTACAGAATTCAAAGCCGAAGTTGAAAAGCAACTAGGCAAGCCATTGAAACAACTTTGATTAGATAAGGAGGTGAGTATTTATTAGATGAATTTTAGCAATATCTCACTAACAATGGGATAATTTCCAATTTGTCAGCATCCAGAACACCTTAACATAATGGTGTAGCTGAAAGAAAATATAATACTTTTTTAGAAATGATTAGATCAATGATGTTCTATGCTAACCTTCTAATATCATTCTGGGGATATTTTATGCAAACTGTTGAGTACTTACTCAATTTTGCTCCATCTAAAGTAGTGCTTAAGACACCAAGGGAGCTATGGAAGAGCGTAAATCATTTGTACATCATTTACGAACTTGGGGGTGTCCTGTATATGTTTTAAAGCCTAAGTCCACAAAGATGGAACCAAAGATTGAGGTGTGCTTGTTTGTAGGATATCCAAAGGGAGTAAGAAGTTATTACTTTTATAGTACTGAAGATAAGAAAGTTTTCGTTAATGCGAATGCCACTTTCATAGAGGAAGAGTTTATGAGAAATCACAAACCTAGAAGTAAAATTGTTTTAGAAGAATTGTCTAATCATTTAGATTTAAGAGTTAATTACGAAGATATCATAACACAGTCAGATTCAAGTGTTGAAATAGAAACTCAAGCTGAACATCAAATAGTGTGCCTCAACGTAGTGGAAGGGTTGTGAGACAACCAAAGAGATACATAGGTTTGGGAGAAAACATGATTGTACTCTCAAATGAACATGAATCTGACCCTATTACATATAAGAAAGCTATTAACGATGTGGATGATATAAAGTGGCATAAGGTAATGAAATATGAGTTGGACTCCATGATTCCAACAAAGTCTAGACTCTAGTAGATCCACCTGAAGGGATAAAACCCATAAGGTGCAATGGATTTACAAAAGAAAAGGAGGAAGTGATGGGAAAGTAGAGACCTTCAAGGCTAGACTAGTGGCCAAGGGTTTTACCCAAAGAGAAGGGATTGACTATGAGGAAACTTTCTCACCGGTGGCTATGCTAGCTATAGTTGCACATCTTGATTATGAGATATGGCAAATGGATGTCAAGACCACATTTTTTAAGAGGGGATCTTGAAGAGCACATTTATATACCTCAACCATAAGGTTTCTTTAAAAAGGGCCACAAGTATAAGGTCTATGAATTGCATAGGTCCATTTATGGACTTAAGCAAGCATCTAGGTCTTGGAACATAAGTTTTGATTCTACTATCAAATTATATGGTTTCCAGCAAAATGTTGATTAACCCTATGTCTATAAAAGGATACAAGATAAAAGGTTGTTTTCCTAGTACTTTATATTGATGACATTCTACTCATTGGGAATGATGTAGGAATGTTATCAACAGTTCAAGGTTGGCTGAACCAATAATTCAATATGAAGGATTTGGGATAGGCTAGCTATGTTCTGGGGATCAAACTTCTAAGGGATCGTAAGAACAAGTAGACAACATTATCTCAAGCATCCTATATAGACAAGATTTTGGCCAAGTTTGCTATGTAAGATTTCAAGAAAAGTTTTATAACCTCTAGACATGGAATCAAACTTTTTAAAAAGATGTAACCTAAAACTCCAGAGGGAGTTGAAAACATGAGACGGATTCCATATGCATCTACTGTTGGAAGTTTCATGTATGCTATGTTATGCACTATGCCAGATATCTACTATGCAATTAGATTGGTTAGTAGATTCAATCAAACCCAAGCATGGAGCATTGGACTATACTCAAGTGCTTTTTTTAAATATCTTTGTAGAACGAAGAATTACATGCTTGTATATTCTGAAAGTGACCTTGTAGAAGCAGGGTACACTATTCAGATTTTCAATTTGATGTTGATTCTAGAAAATCGACATCAAGATCTATTTTCATCATTGGAGGAGAAACTATTGTTTAGAGGAGTGCAAAGCAATCTTGTATCGTAAACTCTACTATGGAGGTAGAGTATGTTGCGGCTTGTGAAGTAGGAAAGGAAGCTGTATGGCTCCATAAGTTTCTCATGGACCTTGAAGTAATTCCAGATATGGACAAGCCTATTACACTTTATTGTTATAATAGTGGAGCAATGGCTAACTCAAGAAAATTGTGGAATCATAAAGTCTTGGCTCCATTAGTTTTTGATGATAATAAAACATTCCTACTCATTATGTCAACTATGCTACTTGAGTGTGCAGGATGAAAAACGTATGCCAATAATAAATTAATCACTAAAAAGCAAATATCAAATCCCATAAGAATGAGGAGCTAAAATTGAGCCACAAAATAGAAGCCTCTTAGTTGAATAAAGAAGGGAGTTAGTCAACTAAAACTCAAGATTGAAGATGGTCGGTTCAGAAACAGAGATGACTTAATCGACTAAGAAGCATTGTTAGTCGACTAAGAGCTTATTGTCAAAAATTGGGTTCAGAGACAAAGACAACTTAATCGACTAAGAAGTTTAGTTAGTCGACTAAGAGCTTATTGCTAGAAATTGGGTTCAGAAACAGAGACGACTTAATCGACTAAGAAGCATAGTTAGTCGACTAAGAGCATTTTGTCAAAAAATTTGAATTTAATGCTAGAAGATAGAATAACGGCTAGAACTATCTCCAAACTATTTCCCAATGGTTAAAAACTTTAAAACATCCATTAGAGTTAGTTCTTCAAGTATAAAAACCCTTCCTAATGGCTAAGAACAAGATTGATGCTTTTAAGATCAAAAAGAGCTAAAAAACCAGCAAAAACTCTCTACATAATTTTTGTACTTCACTCCTATCCTTGTAATAGAGTTAAGCACTTCACCTTGTACCATTCAGATCAGGTTAGTGATCATAGGTACTTTTTTATTTCTCTTCTCCTTGAATACTTAGAGTGAGTGAGTCACTTTAAGGGGTTTATTCAGGCTTGGGTTAGCTTGATTGGGTGTATAGGTTCTAATTTAGCCTTGGAAAAGTTAGTTTTGGGTGGTTGATCCTGGGAAAAACCATTGTTAAAGGTAGTGGCTGAGCTTGTGAAAAGCCATTGTAAAAGCTTGGTGGGAGCTTCAGAATTCCACCGTTTATAGTGATTTGATTTAGAAAATCCTTAGTTGAACAATCAAGGTAGTGGATGTAGGTATTTGATCGAACCATTATAAATCTTTGAGTATTGTTTGCTTTGTTTTATTTTTCATTTTCATTCTTCCTTAAATTATTCATTCATCTTGCATAAAATTTCACATCATTGATATTCAATTTGCCTCCAATTAGAAATCGAGTTTAGTGAGAGCCAAAAAGTGCTATTCACCCCTCTTTAGCACATTTATTTAGGACAACAAGTGGTATCAGAGCCTATCCCTCTTTCTCAAGGCTTAACATCTTAAGGGAGATTCTAATGGCTTTTCAAAAATAAGTAATTGTTGAGGGACAGTCCATAAACAGACCACCTCTATTTGATGGCTCAAATTACCTCTCTTGGAGCACTAAAATGTCAATATATATAAGGGTAATAGATTATGAGATGTGGGATGTCATCACGGATGGACCCTTCATTCCCTCAACCATAAATGTAGTAACCAATGAAATGATTCCTAAGCCAAGGTTTGAATGGATTGAAGCTGAAACCAAAAAGGTCCAGACAAATTTTAAAGCAATAAACACTTTGCATTGTGCTTCTTACTGAGTTTAACAAAGTGTCAAGCTGTACCACTGCTAAACAAGTATGGGACAAGTTTAAAGTTATACATGAAGGGACTTCACAAGTCAATGAGTCCAAAATAGCTCTTCTAACTCACAATTATGAGATGTTTAAGATGGAACCTAGTGAAGATATCACTGGCATGCTTGATAGGTTCACTACCATCACAAATAAACTCAGTCAGCTAGGCAAACCAATTCTTGAACATGAAATTGTGAAAAGACTTCTTAGAAGCCTACTTAAAAATTAAAAGCCAAAGGTAACTGCTATCCGTGAAGCCAAGGACAAAAATGTTATAACACTTGATAAAATTTGTGGGTCTATTCTTACTCATGAGCTAGAGCTAAAAGAAGAAGAAGAAGAAGACAAGAGAGAAGCAAAAGAAAAGAAAAAAAACATTACCTTAAAAGCAAGCATCCTTGAAGAAGAATTGAATAATCTATCTTGTGATGATGATGAAGAGTTGGCTATGGTTGTAAGAAGATTCAGAAAGCTCATGGGACAAAGAGATGAGAGGCTGGCTAAGAAAGGTTATAGAAGATAACAAAGTTTTTCATGGAAAAACAGAAGTAAAAATGAATCCAACAAGAAAGATGATGTCATTTGTTATGAATGCAAGAAGCTTGGACACTTCAGGTCAGAAAGTCCCTTGCTGAAGGAGGAAGCTCTCAAGAAAAATAAAAAATCAAAGAAGGTAATAGTGGCTGCAACCTGGTCTGACAGTGATGTTTCAAGTTCAGACACTAAGGAAGAAAAAGTGGAAGAAAGAGCAAATTTATGTTTGATGGCAAGAGATGAAGAATCCGAGGTATCTTCAGCTCCTTGTGATATTTCTATTGATAAACTGCAAGAAGAGTATGAATGTCTCTATAATGAATTCGAAAAACTTGCTTTAAAATACAAGATTTTAAAGAAAAAGATTGCATCTCTTGAGGCAGATTTAGAAAAGATAAGACATGACTTTAATTCTGTCACGACCCGGAACCTGCCTCAGGCCCATGACAATCGTCGCGACGTCCCGATTGACACTCATTATTCGGAATGCCAACCAGAATCCCGCAAAGCTTACATATCAGTTTCTTTCCTTTCCTATGAGCAATTATTGTTAAATATCGAGTTTTTAGAGAATATAGACTATTTTAGATCAAAAACAATCAAAATAAAATTTTCGACACACAGGGGTATTTTGGTCATTTTTTTCTCAAAAATTTCGAAACTGGCTAAAACGTAATATACAAGTACAAAACACATAATTCATATTCAAAATGAGTTTAAAAGTCTAAAATCTTCATTTAAAACGAAATTATGGTTATTTGAATATAACAAGAAAATAAAAGAAATATTAAGGAAAATATTCTATTTTCTTATAAAACAATATTTATAGAATTATACGTGAATAATTTTTATAGCGTAAAGGCTAAATAAATTTATACATACTGAAATACAATAAGCCAAAATATTTAATTTAATTTACAATAACAAGAGGGCCCCCGAATAAACAAAAGTAAAGAGGACTGTGAACCTACGGTTTGGAAAATGCAGATCCAATGGTAGTCCTCGATGAGATCAGCTATCTACAGTCTATACTGAACCTGAAATGGGTGGAAAGGAGTTGGGTGAGATTTTGCAATCCCAATGAGTAAACAGACATTATCATAAATATCTAAAAGCGAGTAAAATGGAGGCAAGTTTAAACAACAAATTTCAACCCATTTCATAATGTTTTCAATTTATTTCTTAAACCATAAAATATTTGTAATTTACCAAAACAATTGTTAAGGCTTATGTCTTTTATTAAAACAAGGCTCAAGCCAAAACTAATCCTCGGGGATACCTTGGCCGAGGCATCTAACCGAGTCCGTCAAGGGTGTTAAAATATTCACACGTGAAACATATTTTTATTTTTAAAAACCTGCCGTTCCTTGGCGTTGGCCGAGTTACACATTCACGTGGGGGTTCGACGTGAAGTGAGCTCTAATACTACCCTAGGAGTTACCCTCCTCGCCTCTACAACCGAAGTAACTATATAACTGGGTTTACCATGCCCCTCTAATAGGCAGTCCACGGAAACCCGTCACTGCAGTGACTAACCCACCAATTTTAATAAATTTTCGACAGTATAACGTGATTTTTATTTATTTATCCAGCCTGCATAGTAAAACAACTTACATAAATTTTCCAATGCATTCACAAAATATAGCCACATATACTCATTTCTCATAAGCCATTCCTAGGAAAATATATATTTTTCAAGTCAATTTGTAGCCTCTAATTACTCAATTTCATAATCAATACAATATATTTTTATTTGTCACATTTATTCCTAAAACATCAAAAATCCCGTTTTACTCTCGTTCTCATTTCATAAAATACATAAAGGGCATTTAAAAATAAACTCTAGATAATTTACAATAATAATAAGTTTACTCACCGTTTGTACAAACTAAAAGCTTTCTAAGTGCCCCGATCACTACTCGTCAGGTACGACTTCTATGCTTTTTTCGGAAGGCTCTCCTCCTAGACACATTACAAAAATTTACACAATTCATCACATTGATGCTAAATCACAATATAATTAACTTAAATCCTATACTAATGCATGGTATGAAATGCAATAGCCTAAAACGGCTTAAACGCGGTATTAACCTATTTTTGGCACTTTGCCCGATAAATTGCTAACGTGCTCCATTTTAGCTCTAAATCATCCCATTCTCTCTCCAACATTTCTAACCATTAAATATCAGCCAATAACCTTCTAAAAACAACAAAATCAGCTTACTCCCTTCCTTGGAAAATTTGGCCAAAAAATGGGACATTAAGTCGGTTAATTTTCTACTTTGTTTTTCTATCACGTTTAATCATTTTTCATTATTTTCTCTTCATTTTCCTTAGAATAAAATCAATTCATCATCATTGTACAGCATTGAGCATCCAGCCAAGAGTGGGTATTGTGAAAATTCAATGATTTTTTGCCCAATTTAATTTCTAAACACATTTAACTAACTAAAACTATCAATTTAACTAAAAATCAAAACCTAAAAATTTCAATTTCTCTCCTCTAGAATTTCGTCCAGCCCTTGATATAACTTTTTGATCTCTCTCCTCAAGCATGCTAAATGGAAATAAAGGCATAGGAAAGGTAGAAATCAAGCTAAAATCGAAAAATCTTACCGTTAGACGCGTAAACGGTCGAAAATCGTGAATTTCCCTTTGAATTTTCTTGTTTCTCTTTGGTTTTTCTTTTTTTTCTTCCTTTCCTCTCTATTTCCTCTCTTGTTCTTCCTTATGGCCGGCCAGCACTTAAAATTTGGGTTTAAATAGGCTGACTTTTCATTAAAATAATATTATATCATTTAAAAATGCCACATGTCACTTTCCCATTGGCCCATTTTTAAAATTTCATCCATTTGTTTCCAAATTTTCACCATACACTTGTCTCATATATTCATAGCTTAGATAAAATTCTCAGACTCATCCAAAGTCTCGGTGGAGTAATTTTTGAAATTTACACTTTTGTCCCCGTAAAAGTCAAAAATTACATTTTTGCCCCAAAAATTGAAAAATTGCCCATAGACATATTTTTCATCCCTTATACTCATACC
Source organism: Theobroma cacao (assembly GCF_053813885.1). Taxonomy (NCBI): domain Eukaryota; kingdom Viridiplantae; phylum Streptophyta; class Magnoliopsida; order Malvales; family Malvaceae; genus Theobroma; species Theobroma cacao. The sequence continues at coordinate 13,250,796 of NC_142646.1, forward strand.
ATTCTCCAATTTGTCAAATTTGATTTAAATTCTCTCAAAATCTAAAATTTTGTCCGTGGGTGGCAAAATTACGATTTTGCCCATACACTCCAAAAATCACCAGAATTAAACTTTTTCACTTTCTATCATTACATTATACTCCAAATAGTTAATCTTGGTCAAAAATTTCACTCCATGATCAAATTATTATCTTAGGTTGCAAAATGACGATTTTGCCCTTGAATATCAAAATTTCTAATTTTACCCCAAATGAACCCTTGAACTCCGAACAATCATTTTTATTCATTCCTGGACTATAAAATATTAAATTTCATACTACAATTCCTATTTGAACTAGTTCAAGGTTTAATCAATTTAAGTGTACCGTTAGGTACAATATCGGGTTTCGTCTATTCTTAGGTGCTTTTCTAGCGTAATAACATGCTACTCAATGCATGTATGTCATGACATGTATTTATAGGGTCGGGTTTTACAAATTCTGTTTTTGAACAAAGACACTTTCTTCAAACGGAACTAGAACATTCAAAAACAGATTTTGAAATTCTAAAATTGGAGTTGAAAAACAGAACTGAAGCTTTACAAAATGCAATTAATGAAAATGCTGCTCTTAAAAGTTTGAGAAAAGAAACTTAAAAAAAAAACACATACTTCAAGAAAAAACCTGATAATGTCTCATCTAGATGTTATATTTGTGATAGAATTGGTCATCTATCTTATGACTGTTATAGAAAAAGAAGCATGCAGAAAACAAGAATGATTTGGGTTCCAAAAGGATCCTATGTAGCAGCTAACCTTCAAAGACCCATCAAGGTATGTGTACTTGTTAAGAAAAACTGAAAATCTATCTTATAGGTTGAGCCAAACCGAGAAGACATATGTTCAAGAGCTCAACTAAAGGAAAAGTAACCATGGTACATGGATAGTGGCTGCTCAAGGCACATGACTAGAAACGAAATGTTGTTTGCTCAGCTGCACAAGAAAAGGAGAGGTACTGTTTCTTTTGAAGATGACTCAAAAGGTAGAATTCATGGTATAGGAACTATTGGTAAGAATTCTTAAGCTCAAATTAGTCATGTGTTGCTTGTTAAAGGTTTAAAACACAATTTATTAAGTATCAGTCAATTGTGTGATAAAGGCTTTAAGGTATGTTTTGATTCAAATAAATATGAAGTGATAGACATAAGTACCAACAAAGTTTCATTCATAGGAAAAAGAATCAAGAATAAGTATGTTATATTTCTTGAAGATCTTGAGCTTAATTATGAAACATGTCTTATGGCAAATGAAGAAAATGATAGTTGGTTATGGCATAGGAGGCTTGGACATGTGAGCATGCGTACCATCTCAAAATTGATGAGAAAAAATTTGGTTATTGGATTGCCTGAACTTAAATTTGAGAATGATCAGATTTGTGATGCTTGCTAACTAGGTAAACAAGTTAGAACATCCGTCAAAACCAAGATGATCGTCTCAACCTCTAGACCTCTTAAACTGCTACACATTGATTTATTTGGTCCAATTAACACAACTAGTCTAGGAGGCAAATCATTTGGCTTTGTGATAGTTGATGACTACTCTAGGTATACTTGGGTCTACTTTCTTGCTCATAAAAATAATGCCCTACGAGCATTTGTAAATCCTTGTAAGAAGGTTCAAAACGAAAAAGGACTTGTCATGGTTAGTATTAGGAGTGATCATGAAGGTGAGTTTGAAGGAGATGATTTTGAAAATTTTTGTAATGAAAAGGAGTTGGATCATAATTTTTCAGCACGTAGAACACCTATACAAAATGGGGTTATAGAAAGGAAAAATCGAACTTTAAAAGAAATGGCTCGAACCATGCTTTGTGAAAATAATCTACCAAAGTATTTTTGGGTAGAAGCTATCAACACAGCAGCCTTTATTTTTAATAGAGTGTCACGACTTGGAACCTCCCTCAGGCCCATGACAACTGCCACGACGTCTCGATTGACACTTAATACCTGAAATGCCAATCGAAACCCTGCAAGGCTTACGTATCAGTTTCTTGCCTTTCTTGGGAGCAATCATTGTTAAACATTCCCTTTTAAACACTTACTATTCAAAATATTGATTAAAATATAGCTTTTTTATATAAAACAATATTTATAGAAATACGTGTAAGAAATCTTTTGTAACGTAAAAGTAAAATAAATTCATACATACAATAATTTACAAAGTTATAATGTACAATAATAATTACAATAACAAGTGGCCCATAAATACATCAAGTGTTGGTGATAGTAACCTACTATCTGTGAGATAAAGGGGTCAACTGGAATCCTTGAAAAAATCGGGTATCTACAAGCTACCACAGGCCTGAAATATTTGGAAAGGAGGTGGGTGAGATTTTGCAATCCCAATGAGTAAATAGAGATTATCATAAATATCTAAAAGCGAGTAAAATGGAGGCAAGTTTAAACAACAAATCACAAATCATTTCATAAGGTTTTCAATTTATTTCTTAAACCATAAAATATTTGTAATTTATCAAAACAGTTGTTAAGGCTTATGACTTTATTTAGAAACAGGGCTCAAGCCAAAAACTAGTCCTCGGGGATACCTTAGCCGAGGCATCTAACCGAGTCCCCCAAGGTTGTTAAGATATTTACATGTTAAACACATGTTAGTTTTGAAAACAAGCCGTTCCTTGGCGTTGGCCGAGTTACACATTCACGTGGGGGTTCGATGTGAAGTGAGCTCTGACACTATCTTGGGAGTTACCCTCCTCGCCTCTACAACTGGAGTAACTATATAACCGGGTTTACCGTACCCTTCTAATAGGCAGTCCACGAAAACTCGTCACTATAGTGACTAAACCCTCCAATTTTAATTAAATTTTGACAGTATAACGTGGCTTTTATTTATTTACCCAACCTGCATAGTAAAAGACAGCTTACATAAATTCCCAATGCAATTATAAAATATAGCCACATATACTCATATATCATAAGCCATTCATAGGAGAATATATTTTTCAAGACAATTGGTAGCCTCCAATTACTCAATTTCATGATCAAAAGTTTCTTATTTCAGATAATCAACACAATATATTTATTTGGCACATTTATTTCTAAAACATCAAAAGTCTCATTTTAATCTCCTTTTCATTTCATAAAATACATAATGAACATTTAAAAATAAACTCTAGATAATTTACAATAATAATAGGTTTACTCACCGTTTGTACAAATTAAATGCTTTCTAGGTGCCTCGATCACTGTTCGTCGGGTACGACTTCCTCGCCTTTATTGGAAGGCTCTCCTCCTAGACACATTACAAAAATTACATAATTCACCACATTGATGCTAAATCACTATATAATTGACTTAAATCCTATACTAATGCATGGTATGAAATGCAATAGCCTAAAACAGCTTAAACGCAGTATTAACCTATTTTTTGCACTTTAACCGATAAATTGCTAACGCGCTCCATTTTAGCTCTAAATTGTCCCATTTTCTCTCCAACATTTCTAACCATTAAATATCAGCCAATAACCTTCTAAAATCACCAAAATCAACTCACTTTCGTCCTTGGAAAATTCGGTAAAAAATGAGACATTAACTCGTTTAATTTTTCACTTTGTTTTTCTATCACATTTAACCATTTTTCATCATTTTCTCTTCATTTCTCTTAGAATAAAAATCAGTTCATCATCATTGTACATCATTGAATATTCGGCCAAGGGTGGGTATTGTGAGAATTTCATGCTTTCTTGCCCAATTTGATTTCTATACACATTTAACTAACTAAAACTACCAATTTAACTAAAAATCAAAACATAAAACTTTCAAAGTCCTCCCCCTTGAAATTCGGCCAGCCCTTGGTATCACTTTTTGATCTCTCTCCTCAAGCATGCTAAATGGAAACAAAGGCATAGGAAAGGTAGAAATCAAGCCAAAGTCGAAAAATCTTACCGTTAGACACGTAAACGAACGAAAAACACGAATTCCCCTTTGAATTTTCTAGTTTTCCTTTGGTTTTTCTCTTTTCTTCCTTTCCTCTCTATTTTCTTCCTTATTTTCTCCTTATGGCTGACCATCACCTAATGTGGGGTTTAAATGGGCTGATTTTCCTTTAAAATAATATTAAATCATTAAAAAGTGCCATGTGTCACTTTTTCATTGGCCCGTTTTTAAAATTTCATCCTTTAAACTTTAATTTTTCACCACTTAAAATACCATAGTTATTCATAGTAAAAATAAATAAATCCTATGATTTTGACAAGTTTTGGGTGGTGAAAATTACGATTTTGCCCCGGGGCGATAAAATTACAATTTTGCCTTTATGTTCAGAAAATTATCGAAATTGAAAATTTTCACTTCCTATCATTAAATTATACTCCAAATAGTTAATCTTGGTCAAAAATTTCACTCCATGATCAAATTATTATCTTAGGTGGCAAAATGACGATTTTGCCCCTAAACATCAAAATTTTTAATTTTTCCCCAAATGAACCCTCGAACTCCGAAGAATCATTTTTAGTCATTCCTGAACTGTAAAATATTAAATTTCATCCTACAATTCCTATTTGAACTAGTTTGAGGTTAAATCAACTCAAGTGTATCGTTAGGTATAATACCGGGTTTCATCTATTCTTAGGAGCTTTCCTAGCGTAATAACATGCTACTCAGTGCATATATGTCATGACATGTGTTTATAGGGTCGGGTTTTATAATTCTACCCCCCTTAAAATAAAATTTTGACATCAAAATTTCACTTACCAGATTCGATAAATAGATGGGGGTATTGGTTCCTCATCTGATGCTCTACTTCCCATGTCATTTCCTCCATTCGAGCACTTTTCCACAACACTTTGACCATTGAAATACTCTTGTTCCTCAATACTCGATCCTTTCGATCCAAGATACTCACAGGTTGCACCTCGAACTTCAAATCATCATGCAACTCGATCGGAGGTGCTTCGAGGATGTGAGAGGGATCTGGTACATATTTCTTAAGCATGGAGACATGGAAAACGTTGTGGATCGGATCTAACTCTAGAGGTAGTTTTAACCGATAAGCCACTAGTCCAATTCTCTCAATGATTCGGAATGGTCCAATATACCTCGGGTTAAGCTTTCCCCGCTTCGTAAATCGAATCACACCTTTCCACGGAGAAACCTTAAGAAAAACTCTATCATCGATCTCAAACTCCAAGTCTTTTCTCCGTTTATCTACATAGCTCTTCTGCCTATCTTGGGCTACTTTTAGTCTCTTTTGTATAACCTTAATCTTGTCATTAGTTAGATAAATCAATTCCACACTAACTAACTTTCTTTCACCCACTTCATCCTAACAAAGTGGAGTACGACATTTCCTTTCATATAAAGCTTCGTACGGTGCCATACCAATGCTAGACTAGAAGCTGTTGTTGTAAGCAAATTCCACTAATGGCAAGTGTCTATCCCAACTCCCCAGAAAATCCATGACACAAGCCCTCAACATATCCTCCATAGTCTAAATAGTCCTCTCTGACTGACCATCAGTCTGTGGGTAAAAAGCAGTGCTAAATTTCAATTTGGTTTTGAGAGCTTCTTGAAATTTTGGCCAGAGTCGAGAAGTGAATCGAGGATCTCGGTTTGACACTATAGAAACAGGAACTCCATGTAGCCTCACAATCTCATCTATATAGAGCTGAGCTAGCTTCTCAATAGAGTATGTACTATGGACAGCTAAAAAGTGAGTGGACTTAGTCAACCGATCTACGATCACCCAGATCGAATCCTTTCCCCTCTGTGTTTGCGACATCCCAAAACAAAATCCATAGTTACATGCTCCCATTTCCACTCGAGAATAGGTAAAGACTGAAGTGTACCTACTGGCCTTTGATGCTCCTCCTTAACTTGCTGACATACGAGACACTTTACTATGAATTCTGCTACGTCTCGCTTCATACTTGGCCACCAATAATTCTCCCTGATAGTCCTATACATCTTGGTGCTTTCAGGATGTAATGCATAGGCAGATGAATGGGCTTCTTCCATGATCGCCTGTCTCAATTGGTTTCCCTCAGGAACAAAAACTCGGTCTCTAAACATCAAGATGTTATCCTCTCTGAATCTGAACTCATTAACTCCCCCATCGGTCAATTTTTGAATTTTTTTTCTTAACTCATCATCAAACCTCTGAATGTTTTTAATCTGATTAAGTAACGAAGGTCGCACAATGAAGCTTGCCAATAAGGATCCATCCTCACCATTTCTCAACTGGACCCCAAGAGATTTCATCTCTAATAATGCTGGAAAATAACAACTCTGAAGTGCGGCTAAAGACGATGAAGACTTACAACTTAAGGCATCAGCTACAACGTTCGCCTTTCTCGGATGATAGTCTATCACCAAGTCATAATCTTTTATCAACTCCAACCATCACCTTTGCCTCAAAATTAAGCTCCTTCTGAGTGAGCAAATATTTTAAACTCTTGTGATCCTTAAATATTCGACAATGCTCACCATACAAGTAATGCCTCCAGATTTTTAAAGCAAACACCACTGTTGCTAACTCTAAATCATGGGTAGGGTAATTTGCTTCATGCCTTTTTAGCTGTCTAGAAGCATAAGCCACAACTTTTTCATCCTGCATCAGTATGCACCCCAACCCCAACGTTGAGGCATCACTATATACTACAAATCCTTTACCACTCACAGGAAGTGTCAATACTGAAGTAGATGTTAACCAGTTCTTCAGCTCCTGAAATCGACTTTCACACACATTGTCCCACTTAAACTTAACTCCCTTATGAGTTAGACGGGTCAAAGGAGCTGCTATTAAGGAAAACCCCTGAACAAACTTCTGATAATATCCAGCTAATCCGAGGAAACTACGAATCTCCGTCACTGTCTTAGGTTGCTCCCATTGTAAAATTGCCTCTATCTTCTTGGGATCAACATATATTCTAGCTCCTGATACTACGTGTCCCAAGAATACCACTTCCTGTAACCAAAACTCACACTTCGAAAACTTTGCATACAACTGTCTTTCCCGTAAAGTCTGTAATACTTTACGTAAGTGGGTAGTGTGCTCATCATTGTCTCTCGAGTAAACCAGGATGTCATCAATGAATACAATAACAAACTTATCCAAGTAAGGGTGGAACACTCTGTTCATGAGAACCATAAAAACTGTCGGTATGTTAGTTAACCCGAAAGGCATGACCAAAAACTCGTAATGATCGTACCTAGTCCTGAACGCTGTCTTGGGTACATTCTGTTCTTTAATCCTCAACTGATGATACCCAGACCTCAGATCAACCTTAGAAAACATTGTAGCTCCCTGTAATTAATCGAAAAGATCATCAATCCTCGGCAACGGATACTTGTTCTTAATGGTCATTCTGTTAAGCTGTCGGTAATCTAGACATAACCGAAGTGTACTATCTTTTTTTTTCTCAAATAAAACCAGTGCTCCCCACGGAGATGTACTAGGGCGTATAAAACCCTTGTCCACTAACTCTTTCAACTGTACTTTCAACTCCTTCAACTCTACCGAAGCCATTTTATATGGAGGAATAGAGATAGGGGCAGTACTCAAAAGTAATTCAATGGTGAATTCGAACTCACAATCGGGAGGAAGTTCTGGTAATTCATCAGGAAATACATCAGGGAACTCACTTGCTACGGGGACATTCTCTAACTTAGGTTCCTCCCTCGATATATCAATCACATGAGCCAAGTATGCCGGATATCCCTTTCGCACCAATTTCAAAGCTTTGAGGGCCGAGATTACACAAAATGGTAATACTTGACGCTCCCTCGTAAATACAACTTTTGCTCCCTTTGAACTCTAGAAAATCACTTCTTTCTTAAAACAATCCACCTTTGCTAGATGAGTGGACAACCAATCCATACCCAAGATCAAATCAAAGTCCCGAATCTCCAAAGGGATTAAATCACTCATAAATTCTTCTTCCCCAACTTTAATACCACAGTCTCTATAATACGTATTTCTTACTAACCACTCGCCTAGAGGAATATGCACTACAATCTCTTCCTCTAATGGTGACAGGTTCCTATCTAAGAATGATGCAAATGATATGCTCACGTATGATATATTGGAGCCTGAATCTATCAAAATATGTGTATCTCTGTCAAACACAATCATAGTACTTGTCATTGTGCTAGGTCGAACTCGGGCTTCATCCTTAGTCACTGTAAAAACCTTGGTCAAAATCTCGAGCTGCGGTCTGGAAGATGGCTGCTTTGGGGTATTACTTTCCATGCCTGACTATATCACTGGGCCCTGTCTGGATTGTGATCCCGAAGTGTCTCTTCGCAGTATACTAAGACGAGTTAGAGGAGTAGATGTAACTATTGTACCCCGTCTCAACTAAGGATAATCTCTCTTGATATGCCCTTGTTGGCCACATTGAAAACACGTTACAGGCTTTGTAAATGATCCAACATGAAATCCTCCGCAATTACGGCACTTGTCCAATCTTCCTGAAGTCCCCCCTTGACTACTCATCACTGGCCGATCAAATCTAGAAGATCTCGGCTGTGACTACTGAGATGGAGGTCTACTGGATGCCACAAACGCTGAGGTAGTACTTCCTGAAGTAGATGTCGAATCTCTACCTCTCTTTGAAGACTAACTCGAGAACGTAGGCAGATTCTTTCTCTTTATAAACTCAGCTCGGATCCGTCTATTCTCAGTGACGAGCTTCTCAGCCTGTAAGGCCATATGCATAACTTCCTTATACGACTCTTTGCCAGTCACTATCATACGTTCCCGTATCTCATTACGGAGTCTCTCCTCAAAGTAGTTTACCTGGTCTTGCTCCAATCTCACCAACTCAGGTACATAAGACATCAGCTCGTTAAAACGAGTTTCATAATCCTCAATGGTCATGTTCCCTTGTTTCAAGCTAAAAAATTCTCTATTTTTCTCTTTTTGATGGAAATAGGTGTAGTATTGACCATCGAACTCTCGGAGGAAATCCATCCAAGTCAGTTGTATATGAGAGCGAGACTTTACTGAACTCCACCAAGTACGAGCTCTCTTCTCAAATAATCGTGTAGCCACCTTCAATTTCATCTCATCATCTAATTCCATATCTGTCAGTGTCTCTGATACCTGAATAACCCAATCCCTAGCTGCGGTCGCATCTAACTCACCAGTAAACAAGATGCAACCTAACTGTCTAGCTTCCTTCAATTTCTTAGAAATGGAGACGTTTGGTGTTTGGGGTGGAATAAGAGGTGGTGGTATTGAGGTTGTTACAGGGAAAACAACAGGTGGAATTGGACCAGCCTGAGCCTGGCCCGTAAGAGCAATAAAAAAAGTCGCTAATGCATGAGTTGTCTCGAGTGACATGGCAGGTACGTCAGAAGCAACAACAGGTGGTGGAGGAGGTACAAGAATGTCAGTAGACTCAGCAATAGGAACTGCTCTAAAAGAAGACGTAGTCGACTCCTCTTTTATGTAATCTGACCGACTTTGTCTGGGGTGACCTCTTCCCCTACCAGTAGATCAGTGATAGGTGGTAGCTCACGTCGAGGAGGCATAATGATCTACAAAAAGAACGAAATTGGTTTAGACGACTTAAGACTCTATATGCAACTACATGTAACTAACTAATCTTAACTGGGCCACACTGACATTGTAAATTATTTTAAAATAGCTTTAAATCCAAGAACTTTAAAAATCAAAAGCTTTTAAACTGAAAGCTCTGATACCAATCGAATTCTTCCACCACTCTGGACATAGATGGCATTCGATGGTACCTATCAAAGTACTCGACAAGAGGTACACTTCACCTCGGGGAGCACGGGGCAGTCCCTTCCCTCCTCTTCCAAGCTCCTGGGCGGAGAGTCATACTTCGCCATAGATCATATGCGAGAGTTCCCAAGAATAGGGTTATCTTTCCCTTTGCTCTAATACCAACCGAATTGTCACGACCTGGAACCTCCCTCTGGCCCATGATAATAGTCGCGACGTCCCGACTGACACTCATTACCCGAAATACCAATCGGAACCCCGCAAGGCTTACGTATCAGTTTCTTGCATTTCATGAGAGCAATCGTTGTTAAACATTCCGTTTAAACACTTACTATTCAAAATATTGATTAAAATATAGCATTTCTATATAAAACAATATTTATAGAAACACGTTTAAGAAATCTTTTGTAATGTGGAAGTAAAATAAAGTTATACATACAATAATTTACAATGTTATAATGTACAATAATAATTACAATGACAAGTGGCCCATAAATACACCAAGTGTTGGTGATAGTAATCTACTGTTTGTGAGATAGAGGGGTCAACTGGAATCCTCGAAAAAATCGGGTATCTACAAGCTACCACAGGCCTGAAATATTTGGAAAAGAGGTGGGTGAGATTTTGCAATCCCAATGAGTAAACAGACATTATCATAAATATCTAAAGGCAAGTAACATGGAGGCAAGTTTAAACAACAAATCACAAAGCATTTCATAAGGTTTTCAATTTATTTCTTAAACCATAAAATATTTATAATTTATCAAAACAGTTGTTAAGGCTTATGACTTTATTTAGAAACAGGGCTCAAGCCAAAAACTAGTCCTCGAGGATACCTTGGCCGAGGCATCTAACCGAGTCCGCCAAGGTTGTTAAGATATTTACATGTTAAACACATGTTAGTTTTGAAAAAAAGTAGTTCCTTGGCGTTGGTTGAGTTACACATTCACGTGGGGGTTCGATGTGAAGTGAGCTCTAACACTACCTCGGGAGTTACCCTCATCGTCTCTACAACTGAAGTAACTATGTAACCGGGTTTACCGTACCCCTCTAATAGGCAGTCCACGAAAATTCGTCACTGCAGTGACTAAACCCTCCAATTTTAATTAAATTTTGACAGTATAACGTGGCTTTTTTTTATTTACCTAGCCTGCATAGTAAAAGACAGCTTACATAAATTCCCAATACAATTATAAAATATAGCCACATATACTCATATATCATAAGCCATTCATTGGAAAATATATTTTTTAAGACAATTGGTAGCCTCCAATTACTCAATTTCATGATCAAAAGTTTCTTATTTCAGATAATCAACACAATATATTTATTTGGCATATTTATTTCTAAAACATCAAAAGTCTCATTTTAATCTCATTTTCGTTTCATAAAATACATAATGAGCATTAAAAAATAAACTCTAGATAATTTACAATAATAATAGGTTTACTCACCGTTTGTACAAATTCAATGCTTTCTAGGTGCCCCGATCACTGTTCGTCGGGGTACGACTTTCTTGCCTTTACCGGAAGGCTCTCCTCCTAGACACATTACAAAAATTACACAATTCACCACATTGATGCTAAATCACTATATAATTGACTTAAATCCTATACTAATGCATGGTATGAAATGCAATAGCCTAAGACGGCGTAAACAAGGTATTAACCTATTTTTTGCACTTTACCCGATAAATTGCTAACGCGCTCCATTTTAGCTTTAAATTGTCCCATTTTCTCTCCAACATTTCTAACCATTAAATATCAGCCAATCATCTTCTAAAATCACCAAAATCAGCTCACTTTCGTCTTTGGAAAATTCAGTCAAAAATGGGACATTAACTTGGTTAATTTTCCACTTTGTTTTTCTATCACATTTAACCATTTTTCATCATTTTCTCTTCATTTATCTTAGAATGAAAATCAGTTCATCATCATTGTACATCATTGAATATTCGGCCAAGGGTGGGTATTGTGAGAATTTCATGCTTTCTTGCCCAATTTGATTTCTATACACATTTAACTAACTAAAACTACCAATTTAACTAAGAATCAAAACATAAAAATTTCAAAATCCTCCCCCTTGAAATTCGGCCAGCCCTTGGTATCACTTTTTGATCTCTCTCCTCAAGCATGCTATATGGAAACAAAGGCATAGGAATGGTAGAAATCAGGCCAAAGTAAAAAAATCTTACCGTTAGACGCGTAAACGGATGAAAAACGCGAATTCTCCTTTGAATTTTGTAGTTTTCCTTTGGTTTTTCTCTTTTCTTCCTTTCCTCTCTATTTTCTCTCTTATTTTCTCCTTATGGCCGACCATCACCTGATGTGGGGTTTAAATGGGCTGATTTTCCTTTAAAATAATATGAAATCATTAAAAAGTGCCATGTGTCACTTTTCCATTGGTTCGTTTTTTAAATTTCATCCTTTAAACTTCAATTTTTCACCACTTAAAATACCATATTTATTCATACCAAAAGTAAATAAATCCTATGATTTTGACAAGTTTTGGGTGGTGAAAATTACGATTTTACCTCGAGGTGACAAAATTACCGTTTTGCCCATATGTTTTAAAAATTGCCAGAATTGAAAATTTTCATTTCCTATCATTAAATTATACTCCAAATAGTTAATCTTGGTCAAAAATTTCACTCCATGATCAAATTATTATCTTAGGTGGCAAAATGATGATTTTGCCCCTAAACATCAAAATTTTCAATTTTTCCCCAAATGAACCCTCGAACTCTAAACAATCATTTTTAGTCATTCCTGGACTGTAAAATATTAAATTTCATCCTACAATTCCTATTTGAACTAGTTCGAGGTTAAATCAACTCAAGTGTACCGTTAGGTATAATACCGGGTTTCGTCTATTCTTAGGAGCTTTCCTAGCGTAATAACATGCTACTCATTGCATGTATGTCATGACATGTGTTTATAGGGTCGGGTTTTACATAGAGTCTCAAGAAGAGCCATGATATCAAAAACCCCATATGACCTATACAAAGGTAGAAAACCAAACATCTCTCACCTTAGAAGTTTTGGTTGCAAATGCTTTGTATTAAACAGTGGAAAACATTCTCTAGGAAAGTTTGATGCTAAGAGTGATGAGGCAATATTTCTAGGATATGCATTGAACTCAAAAGCTTATAGAATTTTTAACGAAAGAACTTTAACAGTTGAAGAGTCTATCCATGTAGTTTTTTATGAACTAATGCCTTGCAAAAGGAAGTTCTTGTTGATGAAAATGATGCAGAGGACTTTGAAAGACAAATGGAAGAAATGAGCCTTGAAAACAAGAAAAACAATGAAAGAAGTTCTCCTAGAAGAGAAACAGAAACTCCACCTGTAAAAAATCTGCAAAGAACCAAAAGTTAGCATAATGACCTTCCAAAGAGCTGGAGATATGTAAAAGATCATCCACAAGAGCAGATCATTGGTGATATTACACAAGGAGTCAAAATCAGGAGAGGAATTAAAGAAACATGTGAGTTTTCAGCTTTTATCTCCCAAATCGAGCCTAAAAGCTTTGAAGAGGTAGAAAAAGAAGAAAGTTCGATATTGGCCATGCAAGAAGAGCATGATCAATTTAAAAGAAACTGAGTATGGACACTAGTTTCTAGGTCATTTAATCACCCAATTGTTGGCGCAAAATGAGCATTCAGAAATAAGGTGGATGAGTAAGATAATGTTATTAGGAACAAAGCTAGGCTAGTGGCTCAAGGGTATAACCAAGAGGAAGGCATTAACTATGATGAAACATTTGCTTCTATTGCTAGGATAGAAGCCATAAGATTATTGCTTGCATTTGCATGTTTCATGGACTTCAAATTATTCCAAATGGATCTGAAAAGTGCATTTTTAAATGGTTTCATTCAAGAGGAAGTCTATGTCAAACAACCCCCCCGATTTGAGGACTTTGAATAGCCTGATTATGTTTTCAAACTACATAAGGCCTTGTATGGACGAAAACAAGCTCCAAGAGCTTGGTATGAAAGACTCTCAAAGTTTTTAGTTGAGAAAGGATATAGTAGAGGAAGCATTGAGACAACATTGTTCATTGAGAAATGCTTGAATGATTTAATTGTTGTTCAAATTTATGTGGATGATATTGTGTTTGGTGTTACTAATGAGGCTTTGTGCAAGAACTTTGCTGAAGAAATGCAGGGTGAATTCAAAATGAGCATGATGGGTGAGTTGAAATTCTTTCTTGGCCTTCAAATCAAACAAAGTGAGGAAGACATCTATATCAGTCAAGAAAGATATATTCAAAACATGCTAAAAAAGTTTGATATGCCAAAGCTGAAATCAATCAGCACACCAATGAGTCCCTCCACCAAACTTGATACTAATGAGAAAGGAAAAAGTGTCGATCAAAAGCTTTATAGAGGTATGATTGGATCTTTGCTTTATTTAACTGCTAGCAGACCTGATATTCAATTTAATGTATGTTTGTGTGCACGATTTTAATCATAACTCAAGGAGTCACACTTGACTACTGTAAAAAGAATTTTTAGGTACCTCATAGATACACAAACTTTAGGAATATGGTATTCTAGAGAATCATCCTTTAGCTTTATTGGATATTCTGATGTTGATTTTGCTGGAAGCAAAACGGATAGAAAGAGTACTAGTAGGACTTGTTAGTTTCTTGCAAATATGCTTGTGTTCTGGTCAAGCAAGAAACAAAACTCTGTTGCATTCTCCGCAACTGAAGTTGAATATATTTCCTTAGGTAGTTGCTGTGCTCAGATTTTATGGATTAAACAATAATTAAAAGACTTTTGAGTAACCATGCATAATGTACCAATATTATGTGATAGCACAAGTGCCATAAACATCTCAAAGAATCCGGTTTAGCACTCTAGGACCAAACATATTGAAATTAGACATCACTTTATTAGAGACCATGTGCTTAAAGAAGACATTAAGATTGAGTTTGTTAACACTTTGCAACAATTAGCTGATATATTCACCAAGCCTCTGAATGAAGAAAGGTTCTGTGAAATTAGGAGAAATCTAGGAATGGTTAATGTACAGGAGCTTTAGGAAATTTTGTGAGCTTTTCATTCATAAGACAGTAGGTACTTAGTTGATTAAGAGAATCGCTTAACCAAGTAAAAACATTATATTTCTTTTTGTTAATAGACTTAGCCGGGTATGAGCAAAACTTAGTTAGTTAAGAAACCAAGATAAAATATAATAAAAAGGAAAAGAACAAGTATATCGGGTGAAGAAGAAAAGAAAAATAAACCGATTAAGTAAAAAATAAAAAGAGAGGCAAAATTTGGAAATTTGAAAAAGGGGGTAACTGACTGTATTTAAAAGGGGGAGTTTGACGATTTTTTAAAGAAGAAAATCCACTATTAACTTCTCACTTTCATTCTCTCACATCAGAAGCCTTTCTTTTGAAAATCAAAACCCCATTTCTCTTAAACTCTCAAACCTTAAGTCTGAAACCACTCAAAATCAATGGCCAAAACCACATTACCCAGTAATGTTCTAGAAAAGAAGAAAAGAAAACGACCTATGGAAGAAAGTCCACCATCCAAAATTCAAAAGAAGAGGAAGAAGAATGAGTCAGCCTCAGTGGCAAAGAAGACTAGGAAGAAACAAAAAGAGAAAGAATAGAAATCTGAGAAAAAGAAGGAAAAAGAAAAATCATCTAGAAAAGGTAATCCTCCATCCACCAAATTTAGAAGTAAAACTCATGAGGATAGGTTTAGGAAGATAGAAAACGCACCCATTTCATGTGAGAAATACATTGACTGGGATAGCTTTAATGAGGTTCCAAAAATTAAAAAAGGGTTATCAGATTACTTTGAAGAGATAAAATTAAAGAAATTGACTGTGTTTAAGAACAGAACCTATAGTGCCAGCTTAGTGAAGGAATTCTATGCTAGCATTGCACTAGATGAAAATGAACTTAAAGAACCTGAGGATTTTGTTGATGATGGTCTGAATGTGTTCTTGAATGGGAAGGAGTTTGTGGTCAGAGCCACGAATTTGGGAAGTCTGCTCAAAGTTGAGTGTGAATAGGGAGAATATGAAATTCTTGAAGATTATGATCCCTTATCTCTGTGGGAAATAATAACAGGGAAAAAGGAAAGATATTCATTCAGAAGTTATGCTAGTTTCATTAAAAGTTCTCATATTAGGATTCTGCATTATTTCATTGCCTCTACAATTCGTGGAAGAAGCGGTAGCTTCAGCTACGTAAGCCTTCAAGATATGTGGCTGATGGAGCATGCCTTTAATGCTACTCCCCTTAATTTAAGTTGATTCATGATAGAAAGGATGAGAGGAACATGTCAAGTTGATAATGTAAATCTGCCGTATGGAAACATAATTATCTCTCTGATTAAGAAAAAAAGGGATATGGAGTTCAAGATATGAAATGGACCAAGTGAAAAGTAGGGACTAGGCAATCTATCTAAGAAGTTTGCTAAAGATGGGGTATAAACTAGAAGGATAAAAGTTTGTCAAGACCCCTAAGATTACTCCAAGGGATGAGCATTCTATTCCTACTCAAACAGCTTCCTCCTAGATTTTGAATGAAATGTTTCTGAATTTGGTGATGAGAATTGATGGGAAACTCATTGACCAGTCTACAAGGATACAAAAAATTGAAGATAAGTTAAAAGGGCTAGAAAATGTGATGAAAGAAAAAGGAAAATCACCTTTTGGTCCTGCAATTGACGACACTTCTGCAACACCAAGTCCAGCACTAGCAAGACAAGCTGCTGAAAGTCCTGTCCTCTTAGCTAAAGGTGATGAACAAGAATTTGTTCCATCAGGGAAATCTCCCACTCTTGAGCCTTAAAATGAAGAAGAATCTAATGAAGGCATTGAAGTACTTGGATCTTTTAATGACGACTCTCCACCACATGATGAACCATAACCAAAAAAACCACCTCCTCCTAACTTTGAGGAAGTTTCAATAATAATGGATGTCTTTCACCAAATGGTTAAAGAATAATAAGTAGAGAGAGAAGGAGCCAAGAACAAAGCTCAAAAGTCAGCATCTGCAAGGCCTTCTCTTGAGTCCATTCACATTGCCAGAGAAAGTGGACCTATTGATACAAAACTTGGGCAAGCAGCTGCATCCACCAAAGTTAAATTCAAACCCATTAGTATAGGCAGGAAGACCATGGCAACAAAGACAAAATTCCTTAAGAGAAGAAAGTTTTCAAGAATAGCTAAGAAAGCCAAACCCTCAGTCAAGTCTTCTACTTAAGATCCACTCTAAATTTTAGACAGATCCTCTCTTGACTCCTCACCAAAAAGATCATCACTTGTGCCATCTCCTGAAACCCTCAATGTCCATTTTGGCACTGATGAGTAAACTCCCTCTGACTCTTCTTAAACTAGTTGACCACCCTTGTTTTTGCTGATGACAAAATGGGGGAGAGAGAGAAAGCTTAGGGAAGATAGAAAGTAAAAGAATTTTAAGGAGCAAGTAGAAGTGATTTAGGAGTAATTTAGGAATCTAAAACTGACTCTCTAATGATATTGGGCTGTTTATGTTATTTTGTGTGCTGAAGGTTGTTTTTAGATGCTGAAAACTTACTGATAACTTATTTTATGGTTGTTCTATTGGATTGTGAATGGAAACTAATTTTAAAATGAAAATGGATGCTTTTTATGCTTTTATAATATATGATATCTCTGATGGATGGTTAATGGCATTTACTTTTGGCATGGATATGATTTGTTGAAAGTATGTTGATGACAGGAATGATATTTTATCACCTATAGCTGATTGTTCTATAAGGATGTATAATAATATCTGTCAAATGGTTGAATCTATACCTGTCATTTTCTTTAAGAGATGGATAAAAACTTGCTAATTTGAATAATAAAATCTTGCATACATTACGGGAGAGCACACACTCAGGGAGAGAAAATCCTCATTTTGTGCAAAACAAAAAGAAACTAATAGACATTGTGCTATTAATTAAGGAATGTTTTGTCATCATTAAAAAGAGAGAGATTGTTGGCTCCATTAGTTTTTAATGATAATAAAACATTCCCACTCATTTATGTCTAACTATGCTACTTGAGTGTGCAGGATGAAAAACATATGCTAATAATAAATTAATCATTAAAAAGCAAATATCAAATCCCATAAGAATGAAGAGCAAAAATTGAGCCACAAAACAGAAGCCTTTTAGTTGGATAAAGAAGGGAGTTAGTCAACTAAAACTCAAGAATGATGATGGCTGGTTTAGAAACAGAGATGACTTAATCTACTAAGAAGCATTATTAGTCAACTAAGAGCTTATTGCCACAAAAAACTTAGGAATCAAGTTATTCAGGATGAACAAGATTAGATGCTTGCAAGATCAAAAAGAGCTCAAAAACCAGCAAAAACTCTCTGCATACTTTCTGCACTTCACTCTTATCCTTGTAACAAAGTTAAGCACTTCACCTTGTACCATATATATTAGGTTAGTGATCATAGGTACTTCTTTATTTTTCTTCTCCGTGAATACTTTGTTAGGATGTTTGAGAATATGGTGGCCTGGAAAACAAGTATATTCTCATGCTTAAATTCATTAAATTTATTTGTAATGAAAGTACATTTTGATAATAAGACGAAGAGTTTGTTTTAGTAAGCATTCATTATCTAGTTATTAAGGTACCAAGATTCTATTGAGATATTAAAATACATTTTTATAAAGAGTCATACATAGGAGACATGTATTTTAATTCAATCTAAAAAAATTGTTAACAGCCATATAATAAAGCTGGTCACTTTATTATGTTAAGGCTGTAGTGTCCAAATTACTTCCAACAAAACGAATGTGATTCATTTCAAGGGAATAATGAGTCTCAAATCATCAAAATGGTTGACTTCGAGTAATGACACTATAACATGAACTGGAATCATGTGAAAATTAAATTTAAGTTTTACAGTTACTTAAATCTTGATCTCACACTTATGCATTTGCTTATAGTAGAACTGAAATCCTGATGGATAGTGGACTTGTGTTTAATCTCCTTATGATCTTTGATTTACCATGAGCATGATCATCATAAGGCGTTGATCTAGACTCCGTATTTTGGGATTATAATCGAGATGAACATCTGAGAACATATATCCAAATAATGGAGTTCATAGCATTAACATCACTTCTAGTGATTTCAAGAAGATTGGTTAATAATTTGGGCCCAGTGGATTGATGAATTAGCTACTCATCACATCTGGATACTCAAAAGATTAAATCTAGAGTATTGAATCACTAATTGGATGAAATTTGAGACTAGGGGAAAAAATTGACATAAAGGGTAAAACAATAATTTTACCTTTTGTCATTGGATTGTTATGAGGGTTCACAATATAAGGTTTGCAATTGGACAACTAACAATTAATATCAAGTATTGAATTGTTTCTTGTAATTATAGTTAATCCAAGAGTGCAACCATAAATCTATGGTGGAGTGATTTCATGGTTAATAAGCTTGAATTATTTTTAATGAGATTAAGAATAATTCTAAGTTTATTGGAGCTTGAAATATCTATGTCTAAATAGATTCCCCACTTAACTTCGTAGAATTCAACTTGTTTAAGTTGGAATGCATGTTTTAATTTGTTTAATTAAATTGTGTACAAAATTGGCAGCTGTAACATATTTGTCTAAATTTAAACAAGATAAGATATTTTTTTGTCTTAATTACAGACAAGAGTTGTCTTAAATTAAAATAAGTTTAGGAGGATTCTTGCAAAATGAATCTATACATCCATGTTGATAAAAAGAGATTCCATGTTTGACTATTACCCTTTTATTATTAATTCTTTTTAAATAAAGATGGATAATAATAAAATAAGAGTTACTGTTCAATAAGGAGTTTTATTTTATCAAGAACTCTAAATGATAATTAAATAATTAAATTATTTATTCTTTAATTTTTTTTTTGATAATTATGGAGCATGTTTGATGCTTCCATAACTCTGAATGGATGGTCAAGATTGATTCAAAGATGTTTCATTTTGATTAAACCTTTTAAGCAAGAGTTTTAATAAAATGAGAAGAGATTGGAAGAAAATGAGAGAATGTACTTTTTCTTAAAAAAAAAAAGTTTCAACCATCTCTTCTCTTTTCCTCCTCTAAGCTTTTCCAAAGAAAAGAGAATAAAATCAGTTGCCATCTTGTAGCTTTGCATTCCACACCTTGTCCACTCAAGGTTCGAGTTGAAAGTATTCTTGAAGAATAAATGGTAAACTTATTTGGTCGAGAAATCATTCATTGGTGTGGTGGTGTCCGAAAATAAGAATCTTAAAATAAAGGTATGGTTTTTCTTACTTAATAGATTCTTATTTTATTTTTTGATGTGATTATATTGCTTGCAATAATAATAATGTGTGTTTCCTCTTGTGTAATTGGATTGCTTGCTTCCTTTATAAAAAGATTTTTTTTTTGAAATCCATGCTTTACATAATCACATTAATTCACTAAGATCCTACTCTAACATACTTAGAGTGAGCGAGTCACTCTAAGGGGTTTATTCAAGCTTGGGTTAGCTTGATTGTGTGTATAGGTTCTAACTCAGCTTAGGAAAAGTTAGTTTTGGGTTTTGGTTGATCTTGGGAAAAGCCATTGTTAAAGGTTGTGGTTGAGCCTGTAAAAAGCCAGTGTAAAAGCTTGGTGGGAGCTTGGGAATTCCATCGTTTATAGTGATTTGATTTAGAAAATCCTTAGTTGAACAATCAAGGTAGTGGATGCAGGTCCTTGACCGAACCACTATAAATCTTTGAGTATTGTTTGCTTTGTTTTATTTTCATTTTCATTCTTCCTTAAATTATTCATTCATCTTGCATCAAATTTCACATCATTGATCTTTAATTTGCCCCAATTAGAAATCGAGTTTAGTGAGAGCCAAAAAGTGCTATTCACACCCCTTCTAGTACATTTATTTGGGACCAACATAAAGCAACAAAACATATTAAAAGGAAGTATCATCTCATTCAAGAAGATCATACAACATGGAGAAGTACTTGTGAAGAAAATTCCAACAGAGCAGAACCTCACAGATCCATTCACAAAGACTCTAACACAAAACAGTTTCGATGGTCACTTCGAAGGTCTTGGAATGAAGGATATGTCATACTTTAAAGCAAGTAGGAGATTGTTTGGAATTTTGAGACTGGTGCCTTAGAAAGCAAGTATGTTCTCATGTTTAATTTCATTTAATTTATTTGTAATGAAAGTACATTTTGATAATAAGATGAAGAGTTTGTTTTAAGTAAGCGTTCATTATCTAGTTATTAAGATACCATGATTCTATTGAGATATTAAAATGCATTTGTATGAAGAATCATATATAGAAGACATGCATTTTAATTGAATCTAAAAATTGTTCACAACCATATAATAAAGCTGGTCACTTTATTGTGTTAAGGCTATAGTGTCCAGATTACTTTCAATGAAACGAATGTGATTTACTTCAAGGGAATGATGAATTCAAATCATCGAAAAGGTTTACTTCAAGTAATGACAGTATAACATGAATTGGAATCAAGTGAGAATCAAATCTAAGATTAATCGTTAGTTAAACCTTGATCTCATACTTATGCATTTGTTTATAGTAGAACCAAAATCCTAATGGATAGTGGACTCATGTTTAATCTCCTTATAATCTCTGATATACCATGAACATGATCATCATAAAGCGTTCATCTAGACTTCTATGTTGGGATTGTAATCAAGATGAACATTTGAGAACATATATCCAAATAATGGAGTTCATAGCATTAACATCACTTCTAATGATTTTAGGAAGATTGGTGATTAATCTGGGCCTAGTGGATTGATGAATTAGCTACTCATCACATCTAGATACTCAAAAGATTAGATCTAGAGTATTGAATCACTAATTGGATGAAATTTGAGACTAAGAGACAAAATTGACATAAAAGGTAATATGGTAATTTCACTTTTTGTCATTGGATGGTTATGAGGGCTCACAATATAAGATTTGTAATTGGACAACTAATAATTAATGTCAAGTATGGAATCATTTCTTGTAATTATAGTTAATCCAAATGCAACCATGAATTTATGATGGACTGATTTCATGGTTAATAAGCTTGAA
This sequence comes from Theobroma cacao, assembly GCF_053813885.1. Classification (NCBI taxonomy): domain Eukaryota; kingdom Viridiplantae; phylum Streptophyta; class Magnoliopsida; order Malvales; family Malvaceae; genus Theobroma; species Theobroma cacao. Next base: position 13,272,631 of record NC_142646.1, read on the forward strand.
TTATCTCAATGAGATTAAGAATAATTCTAAGTTTATATAGATAGACTAGTTTTGGCATCCTGTAGGTTCCAATTATTTATCGGTCACTCCGCTCAGTCTACTAAAGTCTGTTGTGGTTGTGTATGTAGGCACGATGTGGCATATGAAATTATGTAAGGGTTGTTATGTATGAACTGGCCTTGGATGGCCAACATATGGCCCTATAAACATTTGTATCAATTATGTGCCAGGGATAATGTATTATATTTGGTTTTGTTGTGAATATTTGATTATTAAGTCCCTTGGCTTGTGTTATATGATTTTGGATTTTGAGGCTTGCTTGGGTCTAGTAGGCTTGCCTGCTGGGCTCGTGCGTTAGTCATAGACCTTCGAATTTGGGATGTGCCAAAGTTAGTATTAGAGCACCTAGGTTCTAGAATGTCCTAGGTCATCTGATGTGTGTCAGTGAAGTGTTCGGAATTAGTGTAGAGTCTTGTTCATGATTGGTGGCTGCAGCACTAATTATGAATAGGAGGCTGCATGAACTCCCAAAATTTTAGCAAGCCTACCATTTGGATTTTGGAATTTTGATTATGAACATGGTATTGCTTCTTCTTGGTACAAGATGTCGCCTAAGACGAGAGTTGTCTCAAGGGCCATGGGAGAGCAAGATGCCCTAGATGAGCCTATGAACCACCACGAGTGTCCATGTCAAGGAGTCATGGTAGAAGTAGAGCAACGAGATGCACTCGAAATGTAGAACTAAGTTATATGTACATTGGTGAGCAGAATGTGGGAATCGGGGATGACTACCCCACAAAAAGAGGTGTCACCCTAGAGGATTTGGCAACAGCGATGCAAAGTTTGGCTTATGAATTTGCTAAGTTTCACAATAGAAGCGAAGCACCATCCGAGGAATGGGTTGATTCTAATTCACAAGATCAAGACTATGTACCTTAGTGTGAACACCACAGAGGGGTTATTGAGGTGATTTTGGTGGATTTTATGAAGCTAAAGCCCCCATCATTTACTAATTTGGATGTAGAGGAAGATCGACAAAGGTTTTTGGAAGATTTGGAATGTATATGTTTAGTGTTAGGATGCTCTACACATCGATAAATGGAATTGGTAGGTTTCAAACTTAAGGATGTGACCAGAATATGGTTTGTTACACTTAAAAGGAGTAGACCATAAAAGTTAGCCCTAATAACATAGGAGAAATTTGCCTACATTTTTCTGGATCACTGTCAGTTAAAATTCTACTACGCAAGTGTGAGACCTCGACCCCTATAGGCTGGTAACTAAGTGTAGACGCGATAACATGGGGCCAGGGGTAATTTCATCATTTCTCATGGTGAGGCCCTAGAAGTAGGCTTTCAAATAGTATTAAGGCCTAAATAAGCCTAAGGCATAAATGAATGATGAAAATAAAGATAAAATGATGAAAGAAATGGAAATAATAATGATTTCCAAGGTAGGGGTAAAATGGTCAGTTTTCATCTCGGGTAGAAATTTTTAAGTTTTCGTGAACCCGAGTATTTCTAGACTATTATGGACTTTATCCCAGTGTCCAAAGAGTAAAAAGATTGCATAAAGGATTGGAGGAAGACAAAGCCAACTTGTTAAAGGCATTTTCGTAATTTAAGTGAAGTTTGGATAAGCTTAGGCTATAAGTATCTCATTTATCTGGCAGCTTCCTCATTTTCCCAATAGCTTCTTGTTCTTCTTCCTCCCATCTCACGTTTCTTCATTTTCCATGGAAGCCTCCCTTAAAGCTTCCATAACTTTCTGTCTAACTTCACTTTTTGTGCTTTTGAGCACTTTTTCATAGAACCTTTTGTTCTCTTTCACTCTCTCACCTTAAAACCCTCAAAAGTCTTTTCTCAACACTTTCTCTCACTAATTGGACATTTTAGAGAAAGAAAGAGAGAGAGAGAGAGAGACTTGTCATGATAGCTTGAGTATTCTTGAGAAGGAATTCAACTACAAATCCACCAAGATGAGTAATGAATGAGGATTGATTTTAGATTGTTGATAATGGCTAGTAATTGAAGTTGTGAGTTGTTTTATTATTGAGGTTTGTTTATTTATTTCTAGAGTTACTAAAGTAGAGAGAATAGATAGCCATTTAATAGTAGTTGGAAGCTAGTTAGGGATGACTAGTAGAACTTGATTTAAGAAATAGCTTTTAGAATTGTATTTATGCAAATTGGGTTGGTTGTGATGTTGGTGTGTGATAGGTTCCAACAAGACCTCACATCTTCATTTGGAGCTACAGTCGAAGTTAGAGTCGAGTAAAGATTCAACAAATACCAGTGAGTGAACTTGCATTTCAAAAAAATGTTTTGGGGAGTGTCCACATGTTCAAATAAATCATTTGAAAGTTTCATTTGTTTTTACTTCAAAAATATACTTGGGGAACAAGCCCTTGATGAAATGTTCTATCATGTGAAATGTGCAATATGAATAGTTCATGCGTTATCACATTATATTGATATGTGTATTATGTTTTGGATGCTCTTTTATGTGATAATGATGACCTAGCTATGTGCGATGTGGGAATGCACATGAGCTAATGATGACCCGACTATGTGCGAGTAGGGAGTGCTCGTAAGCCGATGATGACCAGGCTATGTGTGAGTAAGGAGTGTACATGACAATGAATGAAGTGGGGTGGTGTATATGTTTATATATGTATATGTGATAGAAAGTTAATGATTATAATATGTGATTGAAATGAATAATGAGAAACTTGATTATTGTCAATGTGTTCACTTTGATGTGCAATATGGTAGGAATGGATTTTGTGGCATGTGAAAATCCCTTAATTGTCATCTGCCCTGAATCTCGCTGCAGCGAGAATGCATTCTTACTTCAGCGAGAAACTCTAGGGTGGTGCGGGCACAAACCAGCCTTGTTTCTTGCTGCAGCGAAAATGGATTCTCGTTGCAGCAAGAAACTCTCGGGTGATTCCAAATTTTGGTGCAGTGCTCTCATTTTGACAAAGATTTTGACCACCTTCTGATCAGAACTAGGAAAAATGGTAACATCAAAGTTGTAACCCAACCTCTTAGCTTTCTAATGGTCTAAAAATCATGTCAAGTGGACTTTTGTAGTGGGAGAATTTCTTGAAAAACCAAAAAATATGCAAACTAAGATTGTTTCTCACTGTAGCGAGAAACTTGCTTTCATGCTTGCTACCTTGCTTGATTTTGACATATTTTTCACCCATTTAACTTCATGAATTGATCATGGGTTTTTGCAACACTATGTGGTTATTAATCAAAGTTTGAAATGAGGGGTTTTTAGTAAGAAATTAAATCAATTGCATTGTTTTTGAAACAAGTGCATCATGATTTCCAAGTTCTCCTTATCGATTGCTTGTTCCCTTCTTATGTTCACTCACTGAGTTTTATACTCATGTTTTTAAACTTCATGTTTTCAGATTTGGAGGTAGTTGGGACCTAGATTGAGTGTCCACATATGCTCGTCCTCTTGGTAGGTACTATGGCATCTCAATAACGGTACCTTCACTTAAAGTCACTCTGCTAACGGTTGAGAGTCTTTTGTCTGTGTACCCGTATATGTAATGTAAACTACTAAGAGTCATGTTATAAATGAAGTATGCATATGTTGGATTGATGATGATGCCCTTATGAGACAGCAATGAATGATAGTACTTTGAGATAATACAAATATGAATATTCAATTGCTATAAAATATTATTGAAACATTCATCGTTAAGAATTACAACACATGGTTTTAAAGATGATGGATGGAATGAAGAATAGGATCTCATAAAGAGGCTTGCTTGGGCCTAGTGGGCCATGCCCATTGAGCCCATGAGCCGGTCACAGCACTAAATTTGGGCTGTGACAGCAAGTATACTTATCGAATGGATAGTGTATAAGCAAGCAGAGTATCGATCCCACAGAGAATCGATCTAAAATTTTACTAAGTACTAAAATTAGAATAATTTAATTTTATCTAAACAATCAAAATTAGTTGATTAACTGAAACTAATTAACAAAAATTTAAACTAAAAAGAAAAATCAAAGTAATAATAACTTAAGTAAAAATCAAATCAAACAAGCTTAGGATTGCAATATCCCTCACACTTCATCTAAATCTTACCTCTCTTCTTTAACTTATTTCAATGAGTTGAATTGCTAACCTAGAGGCCTAATTTATTTATAAGGGTTTCTCGACTCATCTTATAAAAATAACTATTTTAACCAAAACACTATATCCCTATGTGACTTGAAATTAAAATAGACTCATTAATTTCATGCTCTAATCTGGCTATATAAGGCCTATAGGTATATCCCTATCCTATGCATAAATCAATTAATATGATCATATGCTATCCCAATTTTAGACTACACTAAACTCCTTTTCCCAAATTTGTTTAGGTTCCTAAATCAATTTAATTGGTGGCCAAGCAATTAAAAGCATTAAGAACAAATTGGAATAAGCAATTCAATTCCCATTAAAGATAAGTAAGAAAAGGATTAAAAATTCAGATTATATGTTAGTTCAATTGCAATTCTAGAAAAAGAAAATTAGCTGCTCATGATTGCAAAGACAAAAAACATTATAATAATTTCAACCATTGAGAGTAACAAGAAAAATAAAAGCCAAGGAAGAAAACAAAACAAATATTTGCAGCCTTTTTCTCCAAGTTTCAGTTTTAACTTCTAGCTTCTTGAGTCTCCAAAAATTGTCTACCCTAATGTTCATAAAAATATCCTATTTATACTAATAAACTTAACTTATAATTCCTTAAGGTGACCTATGATTTAATTGGGCTTAAAAGTGGAATGAGAGGCCCAAAAAATCAATGGTCAGCTTTTAAAAATTTCCATTCCCACCATAATATATCTAACCATTTTTCGGACACAATTTTCTCTATCTTTAAGGTAGAACTGGGTAAAGTATTCCCAATGAAAGTTGTATCTCTATCTTTGAGCTTTCCAGTGGTCCAAGAACTACATCATTTGGAGTATTGTAGCACAAGTTATGGCCAAACACTAAAGCATATGCAAGTAGACTTATGAGTCTTTCAACACCTTACTTTCCAAAATTAAGCCCAATTTTCTTAGTTCCTACAAATAAAATATATAAAAAACTAATAAATAATAACCAAATTAAAAGAAATAACATTGAATTAAAATAAGTCACTTAAAAATAAACTAATTATAAAAATAACTAAAAATAACTAAATTATAATTGAAATTTGAGGACTTCACTAATATTTAATATGAAATTGGACTAAAATAATTCTATCAAATAGAATTATCACACCCCCAAACTTAAGATTTTGCAAATCCTTGAGCAAAAGAAAATCACACAAAAAAAACTGAACATAAAATCCTTAAATGAGAGATAGAAGTATCAAATCATGATTTCCCAATTTTTTTTGCAGAAATTAACTCAAATTCCAGCTTAAAGTAACATACAGCTAATCCTTAAAGTCATGCATCAATTCGAGTGAGAACTTTTTTTTTGAATGGACTTCCTATGTGTGGGTGAATGCTCTCTTACAAAGAATATCATGCAATTCAGATTAGTTTATGCCAAATCAAAGCATATATTAGTACTAGGATCCCATAAGTTTGCTTTTCATCTCTTTCTCCACTAATGTAGATTAACACTTATTCAAGGATCAATAGTTCTTTATCAAGCTTGTAGCGCAAGGCTAGGATTTAGGTATGATAAAGGATATATTTAGATTCAAATTCACCCTAAGCACGTAATTATTTTAGGACCTATAGAGCTTTATTTTCCTTTACCAAGTACACCATTTTCAACAATTTTTTTCTTTTTGTTCAACACTTTTTTTCTCTTTTTTTTTTATCACAATTCCACACCCCTAAACTTATTTCTTTTTTTATTGTAGGTAGTGGGGTGAATTCTAACAATTTTTTATTGTGTTATTTATTTATTAATTTTTTGTAACTCCACCTTTCTACCTTTTTCAACATTTAACTCAATCTATATTTTCTAAAACAATACATGCTTAGGAGTGATGGTAGCAAAATTGGAATTTTGTTTTAAGGCTAAGGTTATTATCAAGTGGTTAAACAAAGAAAGGGAAAATTAAGCTCAAAGGGGTATACTAGGGATAAAAGTTTAACAAAGTTAGCTTGAAAGGATTAAACGGTCCAAAGATGGCCTAAATCTTGTCCCATCCTAAGTGTTATCTAGAATTTCACATCGAGATAGAATCAAACAAATTCTAGAATCTTTGACTTCACTATACTTTTCATCAACATAAACTTTCTCTAAATCACATGATAATTCTAAGTAAGAGAGTATAGTGCTCAAATTATTGGAAGTCACATTCTAAAATAAAACTAACACAAGAATATCACATAAAATTAAATCATAACTATATGCTTCCCAAAATCTAAGAATCAAAAGATAATTAAAATATCATCCTAGGATTGGGACAATCATGAGTGAGGTGTAACTATCTTAGTTTTTTTTTTAACACAAATAAAACATTCAAGACATATCTTGAAATAAAGCTAACTAAACATAATGAAACAAACCAACACAATTCTAAAGCAATCCCCTAAACTTGGAACAAACATTATCCTCAATGTGATAAAAGAAAATTAAAGAAAAAGGACATGAATACTCCCTTAACTCTGAAGTTACAGTCTACAAGTCCTCATCATTGTCACCATTAAAAATCGTCCTTAGAGTCTGAATCCGTAGGCAACGAATGAAAAGTAGTCATACCCATCCCGATGCGTTCGGAATAGGCTCTCGGGCGGTTGGAGAATGTGGGGGGAAGAAGAAGAATAGAAAGAAAAAACATATTTAAAACAAAAAAGGTAGAGCGGGGCCTTACTAGCATCGTGGCCCTCATGCTCATCTCCAACACCCGAAGCATTACACTTTGGGCTTGAGTGCCGTGGTGCTGAAGGTTGAGCACCGCAGCACTCAAACATTTTGTTTGAAGCTCTTTTTTATTTAAAGCCATGGCTCTCCCTTTGAAGGCCACGGTGCTAAAATATTCTATTTCAGCTCGTGTTGTTTCTTGTTTCAGGGCCGCGACACTCAAGTTAAGGACCATAGCTCTGTCTCTTTTCTTTTTGTTTTTTAACCAATTACCTGCAAAAGGAAACATAAAAAAGAATTAGATCACAAGAAATAAATTGTTACTAACAAAACTTAAATAAAAGATAAAATAAGTAAGGTTAAGGAGCTTAGGTTGCCTCCCAAGAAGCACTCATTTATAGTCACTAGTTTGACTATAGCACCTTTTTTTACAATTCTTCATCCTCGAAATATGGTCTAAGGCTTTGCCCATTAACCATGAATGTGCCCGTATCCTCACTATCAATCTCAATTATTCCACAAGGATAAGCTTTTACTACTTTGAAAGGACCCCACTGTCTTTCTTTGTGTTTCCATGGAAAAAGCTTGAAGTATGATTGAGAAAGCATTATTACTTGTTGTCCAATCTCGAAAGGACATTTAAATGGTGGTGGAGGATGCTTCTTTGGTGATTGTTTATGTAACACCCTGTACCCTTGTATAGAAGCCAATAAGACCTTATCGATAAGACGAATGGTCAATTGATAAAAATTTAAGCGTCAAAGAACGGTGACAGGTGAAAAGAATGTTTTGGAATAAAATAATATTAAAATTATTAATATTTTATTTATTGCTAAAATTATTCATGAAGGAGGACTATATGACTAGTCTAAGTGGGGGAGAAGAAGTAACAAAGACTTTTGAAGAAAAATGATGTTAGTGGGGCCCACGTGTCTTTATTAAATAAAGCTAGAATGGGTAAGTATATATTTAAATACTATGGTGATACCTTGGTGAAGTGCAAATTTTATATTTTGTTTGCATACATGTAAAGGAAGGAAATTAGGAGGAAATTAGAATTAAAAAAATGTTAGAAGGACCAAATTGTGAAGGATGAAAAGTTTGGAGAGGCACATGGTAAATAAGGAAAAATGTGAAGACTTATGTGTAATTTCAACATTTGAAGTTAAATGTGAATTTACTAACCAAGGGAAGTTAGATTATGTAGGGTATGAGATGTACATGTGAATTCACTATTACATACAAATTATAGCATGCAAAAAGGAGAAGTTAATGGGGAACATGTGGGACCCCCACCATGTGAAGAAAAAGAAAGAATAAAGACTAAGCTTGTTTGCAAGTAATGAGATTGGTGCATTAGGTGGGCAAATGAGGAAAGTAAAATGTGGGATGCATGTGACTAGAATGGTCTAATAAATGACCAATTAAAATACAAAGTGAAGCTTGTGCATGAAATGTGATTGGAGGAATAAGGTGGACAATGAAATAAACCAAAAAGAATACCATGCAAATCAATGCATGTGCAAAGTAATTTAGCCAAAGGATAAAGGGATGGACAAGAAAAACCTAGCATGCACAAGCCACCAATGAAAAGTGGCATTAATAACAAAGAGAGGAGTTGAATGGAAGGCATGTAAAGAGAAAAGAAAAGAAAATAATAGAAAAAGGAAGTGATTTTGTGCAATGCGCCCATGTATGAGCAAATTGAGAAAGTGAAATCTATTTTCAAGGCTTTTGCCTTGAGAGGTCCGCCCATAACCAAGTAAGAAAAGAAAGGAAGAAAGAAGAAAGAAAAAGAAGAGAAAGTAAGAAAGGAAAAAAAAAAAAAAGAAGGTTCGACTTGGAGGAACTAGAGACAAACCAAAAGGTTTTCCTTCCGTCCACACGCTATTATTGGAAGTTTAAAGAGAACTGGTGGTTTGGCTTAGAGATTCCTATGTAAGGAAAGTAAAAATTATCCTTTTGTTTGAATGCATGCTCTTTGAATCGATTATAATGTGAGTTTTGCTTATGGTAGCAAGAATCTTCAAGAATTCAAGAACCTGATGCATGCATGTAGATGGATCTTGGAATGTATGGTGATTTTAAGCTAGATAGGCAATGGGTAAGTGTTTTAGTCTTGAGTCACAAGTAGAAAGGAAAAATGAGATGTGTATTGATTGTCTATGTTTGTGGTAGCAATGGTGACTAAGGATGTGAGGAAATTGTGAACTATATGTGGAATTCAAGCTAAAATCGAAAGGCAAGCATGCAATGTGACTACATTGTGTTATGTTGGCTTTGGTTGGTTGATAGTATGTGGATTGTATGTTAAATAATTATGAATAATGTTGATGAAAAATATGAAATTAGGTCAAGGATTTATTGATTGATGTGCTGCCTGTGTATGAGTATAATTAAGTGTATTGAGTTTGAATGGTTGCTAAGAAGTGTATAAGTAAAGAAAGTGTGCTGTGGTAATATGCCGTAGGAGGTAACGGGTGACCAGCAAGTAGAATTAGCTAGATACGCATCCGAGTCAATAGCGACATAGTGTCCCGCTATTGTACGATGAGTAGGGGGTGTCTATTTCAAAAGATTCCGTAATATATATGCAGAATACTATTTTATATACCACTATTCGTGATAGATTTATAAATTGCAATTTTGGAAAGCATGAGTTGGTAGAAATGCTAGACAATTGTGGATGCCATAACATTTGAAAATTGTTCTGACTACATATATATATAAGTTATACACATAAAGGATTTCAAAATTGGGAAACAAGCTTTTTAATGCGATTTATGTCAAAATGTGCCTTATTAATTGTGTGATGTACATTCATGAATGAATTTCATATTCACCCTACTGATTTGACATCTAAACCTCATGCAAAGGTTTTACATTGCAAAGTTTTACAAAAAATGGTTTTAGTATGCTACCATGATTAGCATTTGGAAATGGTTTGAAATGAGCTTTTGAGAACCCAACTTGATTTTTAAATGGTTTTGCCAAACTAGGAGATTCGAGAGTAGGTCGAATGTCACATCGGGATAGTGTGACCCTTGTGCATAAGTGAGCTCTAGTTAAAGAATCTTTGGGTTGCCAATGGGCTATTAAACGTGGCTGGGGCCACGATCTGTGATTATACGTGGCAAGGCCATGGGTTGTTATATGTGGCTAGGCCACACGTGATATACATGGTTGTGACCACATGATTTCTTCGATGTTAGACAACAACATTGAGACTCCATGGTTGTGGGATCCGGTGGAGCGAAGCTCCCGGTTGTTATTACATGGAAGTGGGTCCATGGGTTGATATTTACGATTTCCTACTCAAGAGTGACATCTCTTTGGGTTTTCAAACATGAATTCTTTCGCATGGTGAGAAATATGCGATTTTCCCCAGCTCCCTTATTTATATGATGGATTTGTGTTTAATATCTCGTGGATGAAATCGTTATAAACTTGTGTATAAGTATCGATATTGCTTGGTTTTATGAGAGTGTGCATGTTTATGTTGACTTGATTCGAGCAAGTTGTTAAATAATTTTGAGAGTGGAAATCTTTTACTTGCACTGGTTTTATTATATTGCTTGAAACGTTTATTTTGCAACACAACTTTCAAGTTTACATGTAAGGCACAAATACCCCATTTTATTTTAAAGCGTATACATATATTCTCATGTTTTTAATATTCAAATCTTTTATCCTTAGCTTGTTTCCTATTTATGCCCTGCTCACACGGAGTTGATGATCACTGAGTCTGTGAGACTCACCCCCTTATCTTCCTTTTGCATATAAGTAATCAGCTCAAGTGTATTGCTCAACACATCGAGACTTGTTGCAATGTAGGTAATGGCATCTCTTAGACTTCTACTTTGAGTCGCTCTGCTGCATAGAGGTCGTGCTGTGTGAAAGTGTTAGACTTATAAAATTATTATTAGTCTTTCGGACATGTATTTGCTAAAAACTTTGAGGTTGTGTAATGAATACCACATGTGATGTTGAAATTTCTTTGGAGTTTATTAAGTCTTGTTATTGGTATCTAGATGTTACTTCTTAGTTATAGCTATTTTTTTGGTTTAAATACACGATAGTATTAATGTTGCCAGTTGATTTTAATTATCTGGAATCTCAACTAAGGCTTGTTCGGGATTTGGCGAGTTCACTCATAAGTCTCGAAAGTTGATAATAATCGGGGAAAAGGTTATTACAGCTTGGGTCTCACGGGTGGAGGTGGTGGCTTAAACTCAAAGATTGGTGCTTGCTCACTTGTAGGTGGAAAAATAGGTTCACCTTTGCCTTCATCTCTTAACTCCACTCTATAGCAATAATTTGTAGAGCTAGGATGTTTATTTATGTTGAAAATATTAAACTCAACTACCTTTTCTCCAACTTTAAAAGTTATCTTGCCTTCCCTCACATTAATGATTGCACCTGCAGTAGCCAAGAATGGTCATCCCAAGATTAAAGGAATTTCCAGATCCTCTTTCATCTCAAGCACAATGAAGTCCACCAGAATGTAGAGATGCCAACTTTAACCAATACATCCTCAATAATCCCAACAGGGTATCTGATTGTTCTATCTGCTAATTGTAAAGAAACTGTGGTAGGTTGTATCTCGTTAAGTCCAAGTTTCTCAGCAATTAACAAAGGCATGATTAAAACACCTGCACCCAAATCACATAAAGCTTTAGTAAATTTACATCTGCCAAAAGTATGAGGGATAGAAAAACTCCCTAAATCCTTAAGTTTTGGTGGAATCTTGTTTTGAATTATTACGCTACACCCCTCAATAAGTGCCACTATTTCAAAATCTTCTAGTTTCCTTTTCTTGGTTAAGATGTCTTTCAAGAATTTAACATAACTTGGCATGTTTTCCAAAGCTTCAGCAAAAGGGATATTTATGTGGAGCTTTTTGAAGACATTGAGAAATTTCTCAAACTATTTATCAAGCTTTTGCTTTTTCAACCTTTGTGGGAATGGTGGTGGAGGATAATTTGCTTGAGAAGTCACTTGATTTTTAGCTTGCCCATTATTTGTCTTTCCCACTTTAACTTTTTTCTCAACAATTACCTTGTCATCATCTACATGCTCTTTTGAAGATTCAATTGATTTTTCACTCACCTTTTCAACTTCTTTTCCATTCCTAAGGGTAATTGCATTACAATGTTCCTTACCTTTAGGATTGACTTGTGTATCACTTGGTAAGGCACCTTGGGATCTACTATTGATGGAGTTTGCAAGCTGTCCCACTTGGGTCTCAAGATTTCTCAAGGAGGCTCATTGTGTTTGAATTATAACATCAGTCTTGGATATATATTGTAAGATAAGTTCTTCCAATTGGGACTTCTTTTCAAGAATTCGTGGTCTAGCTTGTTGTTGAAAATCGGGAGACAAGATGGGTTTTGAATTGGAAGGTCCTGCATTGTTGTTCCATGAAAAGTTGGCATGGTTTCTTCAATCAGGATTTTATGTATTAGAATATGGGTTATTTTGCTGCCTATTGATGTTCCCCACAAATTGGATTGATGCAGAATGGTATGGACATTGATCACTTGAATGACTATCTCCACACATCTCACAAACTACAAATGAATTTTGAACTGCATGAACTCTCAGTGTGTAAAACTTCTTAGATAGTGCAGCCACTTCTGCAACGACTTGAGCAGTTAAGGTACAAAGTGCATTAATTTCATAGGCTTCAACAACTTTTCTTGAACTAGACCTTTATGAAGGCCATTGATAATTATTTGAGGCCATCTCTTCCAACAAATTATAAGCATCTGCAGCATTCTTACTCATTAATGCCCCACCGACAGTAGTATCAATTGTGGTTTTTATTGACCTAAACAGCCCATTGTAGAATGTCTAAACTTGCAGCCAATTAGGAATTCCATGATACAGACATCTTCTAAGTAGTTCTTTAAACCTTTCCCAAGCTTCATACAAGGACTCACCATCAAATTGTGTGAATGAGGTTATATCATTCTTCATTTTTGCAGTTTTGGCAGGCAAAAAAAATTTTGCTAGAAACTTTTATGCCAAGTCTTCCCATGTAGTGATTGACCCATTAGGCAGTGAATTAAGCCAGCTTTTTGCTTTATCCCTCAAAGAAAATAGAAATAATCTCAATCTAATAGCATCATCAGTTACTCCATTGTATTTAAAGGTATCGCAAATCTCTAGGAAATTTACCAAATGAGAATTAGGATCACCACTGGGTAACCCACCAAACTAGACTAAAGATTGAATCGATTGAATGTAAGTTGGTTAATTTTGAAATTATTTGCTTTGATGGAAGGTCTCCCAATGCTTTGGTGCAAACCTTGCAAAAAAGGAACAGCATAATCTCGCAGTGCTCTATTTGCTTCGGGGACCAGGTTAATGGCATTATTGCCAATGTTATTGTTATCCTTAGCCATTATCTGATTTAAAGCTGCAACTTGCAAATTCTCCCTTCGACGTCTTCTGAAAGTTCTTTTTATCCCAAGAGCAAAAAGAATAAGATTCAAGTTGCTTCTTCTTTGCATACAATGACCAAAGATATCTGCAAGCAAACAAAATCTAATATTAAAACAAGAAAACTAAATATGAAGTAAGACTAAATTGCTTGGTATTAGTATTAGTATAAATTCTAGAAACAATGCCCCGGCAACAGCACCAAAAAACTTGTCAGTTGAAATTATACTACGCAAGTATACGTATCGAATAGATTGTATATAAGCAAGCAGAGTATCGATCCCATAGAGAATTGATCTAAAATTCTACTAAGTACTAAAATTAGAACAATTGATTAACTAAAACTAATTAACCAAAATTTAAACTAAAGGAAAAATCAAAGTAATAATAACTTGAGTAAAAATCAAATCAAACAAGCCTAGGATTGTAATATCCCTCACACTTCATCTAAATCTTACGTCTCTTCCTTAACTTATTTCAATGGGTTGAATTACTAACTTAGAGACCTAATTTATTTATAAAGGTCTTCCAACTCATCTTATAAAAGTATCTATTTTAACCAAAACACCATATCCTTATGTGAATTGAAATTAAAATAGACTTATTAAGTTCATGCTCTAATCTGACTACATATGGCCTATAGGTATATCCCTATCCTATACGCAAATCAATTAATATGATCATATGCTATCCTAATTTTAGTCTACACTAAACTCCCTTTCCCAACTTTGTTTAGGTTCCTAAATCAATTTAATTGGTGGCCAAGCAATTAAAAGCATTAAGAACAAATTGGAATAAACAATTCAATTCCCATTAAAGATAAGTAAGCAAAAGATTAAAAATTCATATCACATATGAGTTCAATTGCAATCCTAGAAAAAGAAAATCAACTACTCATGATTGCAAAGACAAATAACATTATAATAATTTCAACCATTGAGAGTAACAAGAAAAATAAAAGCCAAGGAAGAAAACAAAACAAATATTTGTCGCCTTGCTCTCCAAATTTTAGCCTCAACTTCTAGCTTCTTGAGTCCCCAAAAGTTGTCTACCCTAATGTTCTTAAAAATATCCTATTTATAGTAATAAACTTAACCTATAATTCCTTAAGTTGACCTATGATTTAATTGGACTTAAAAGTGTAATGCGAGGCCCAAAAAATCAATTGTTGGCCTTTAAAAATTTCCATTCCCGCCATAGTACATCCAACTAATTTTCGACGCAATTTTCTCTATCTGCAAAGTAGAACTGGGTAAAGTGTTCTTCATGAAAGGTATAGCTCTGTCTCTCAGCTTTCCAATGGTCTAATAATAGCATCATTTGAAGTTTTGTAAAACAAGTTATGGCTAAAAAACTAAAGCATATGCAAATAGACTTCCAAGTTTTTTAACATCTTATTTTCCAAAATTAAGCCCAATTCTCTTAGTTTCTACAAATAAAATATATAAAATACTAATAAATAATAACCAAATTAAAAGAAATAGCATTGAATTAAAATAAGTCACTTAAAAATAAACTAATTATAAAAACAACTAAAAATAACTAAATTATAATTTAAAATTGAGGACTGAGCTAATATTTAATAACAAAATTGGACTAAAATAATTCTATAAAATAGAATTATCAATTGCTATTTTCTTAAGAGCGTGAGTGTCACGACCCAAATCCGGGGGTCTGTGACTTATGCACTATCCCAGCAGGTAAGCCCACTCGACTTGAGCAAACCTCAGAGTCTAAAATCCTATAACACAAATGCCAAGGGATTTATAATCAAATATTCATAACAAATTCAAATATAATACATTATCCCTGGCTCACACTCCATACAAATGTTCAAAGGCCATACATTGGCCATCAAATTGGGTTCATACATAATAACTTTTATAGAATTCAAATGGCACATAGTGCTTGCCATTTTTTACATCTAACCAGACTTGAAGGTGGAAGGCCCACATAGACTTAACGGAGTGACATGTTGGGAGGGAAACCTACTAGATGCCAATTACGTGTCTGTCAAATCGATGACACTTGCCACATAACTCCATAGCTTCTCTTATCTACACATTATACAACAAAGGGATGAGTAATCTAATACTCAATGAAGGGATGCTATCACAGCATAATATATTCATATATATGTTTATATTATATCTAGGCCTATCTAGCCATAATATATTCTTATTCAAACATCTCCAATTCAAAAGGTGTGAGGATCATCCTAATATCCCACATGCACAACTCATCATATTAAATCTTTCTGAATTTCGTCTCCACGTCGAATTATACTCACAATTCACAAGTTTCTTGCCGTCATATCAAATCAAAGCTTACCTTTAAAGCCATTACCATCAAACTAGGCTTCATAGGCACACTTTAGTTGCTGAGCCTAACCTCAAATCTCATTTATAGATAACTTGCATATCTCAAAGCTTCTCATCAATTCTCATTCACAGTGGTCACCACATATTCATATTTCAAATCAAATCATGCCATACTCGATGCATGTCATCATAGTCAAACGAAATCAAATGCATGGTCCTGCCCCTGGACATCATTAAATCACGTATGGTGGCCAATTAGCGAAAAATCAAATCATGCATAAGGCAAAGCTGTTAGCTTAAAAACAAATCACGTACGTGCTGAAGCAAAGGGCGGAGAACAAATCATCGACTGAAGTAAACTCCTGACGTCTGCATCACTCAAAATAATCTCAACAGGTAGCATGACAATCATCATCCAGAGTAATCTTCCAATGGATGGCATCGTACACTATAGGCAGGAATCATAGGTGGGATATCAACCACTGGCTCTGCTTACCCCTGTCCTTGAGGCACGAACATAGTCATAGGGTGTGGGACTCCACTCCACCTTAAGTCAAATCAATGTCCAGAATTCATCCCTCGGACAGAACACAAATCCATAAATCAGGCCATTGTGCTTGTAACATTTCATATGCCCGCATCAAGTCACATTTAAATTCATCGAGCTTCAGTCATCTTTAAGCTCAGTATAATTTTAAATGCCTTCAAATCTCTAAGGCATCATCAAACAAATCATATAAATCTCTCAGCCCTCATGCCTATAACCCACACATGGGTATTCATCATATTCAATCAAATCAATCGCGGCTTAACAGCCTTATACTTATTCTCAAATCAACCACAAATATGTGGGTATTCATACATAAATCATATCCATAAGCAAACATGGCCCTTTGGTCTGCATATTAAATATCACTCAATCGTTGTGCCATTAACCTAAATACATATCGTGCCCATATACCTAACCGAGCAATCCATTCATAACAATTTCGCATAGTCCTTAATTCATAATTCATATAACACCATGTGTAGGCCTTTTGCTTTAGGTCCTACATACCATGGGTTCTAACACAATGCTATCATGTGGCTCACCACAATTTTCGCCAACATAGATTTCCTCTTTCAAATAACTAGTTAGCCTAAGCATTCTTATCTAGGCACACAATCATACTTGTTCTTTAGCTTAGGCACATACCTTTAAGTAAACATACATACACATACATATAGATATAAGCTCAATCTTCCAACAAATGAGCTAAACCTTTCCTTTAGAAGCCGGGTTGCCCTAATCTAGGTTCCAAATCTCCAATAAACTCAAAGGGAGATAGTTTGTCCAAATTTGAAAATATTTAGATATGAGGTTATTAACTAATTAAATTGAAAATCAATCAGAAAATATGCATAATCTTACCTCTGGATCATTTCCCAAGCTTGGATCTAGCTCAAACGGGCTCCAAATGGCTTTTGGGGGCTTAAGGTTGGTAAAAGGTAGAGAGAGAATTAGGGAAAGAGCTGAGAGAATGACAATAGGGTGGAATAGCCCGAAACCCTTTTTTATTTTTACCTTTTCTCTTTGATGTGTCGATAAATTTGGCAATGTATCGATACATCTGCCCTAATTTCGAATGAATGTATCAATACATTAAGGTAATGTATTGACACATTTCCTACAGAATGGTCTTGGGTGCTCCCTACTTCAAATGTATCGATACATTGGGGCAATGTATCAATACATGTTCATCCTTTGCCAAATTTATTGATACATCCTTAATTGTATCAATAGAATTTCTCTAGAACACCTCATATTGTTCTTCTTGCCAAGAATGTGTCAATACATAGGGGAATGTATCGATGCATTTTCCCCTGTAGGTAGTTTTAAGTCTTCTAAACCTTCAAAAATCTAACTTAACACCCCAATTCCATTTTCTATTGATCTCATACCTCAAATAACTTATATAATTCAATACCTCACACATATATCCTCAAGTATGCATCAAATTAAATCAAATCCTCAATCTACAAGATTAATTCATCATTTTCATCAATATTCACCTTAATGCGTACTTGGATGTCAAAGTGCCAAACATTTGCACAATTTCATTAAGGACCTTAATTTACACCCACATTCATAGTCATTTACCTCCTAGACATATTCATATTCATCAAACCTTAAATAACTCTTTAAATCACTTGGCCAACATCACATATAGGCCATATAAAAAATCAGGGGTGTTAGAGAGAGAGAGACACAAAGGCATAGGAGTTTGAGACTTTTAGACAAACCCCAGATATGATGGTGACAAAGTATGATGTCTGTTTCACCAAACTCTCAAGATATGCACCTGATTTGGTCCTAACTAAATAGAAAAGGATCAAAAGATTTATTTGGGGACTAATTGAGCAACTTTTTAGAGTTTTAGGCACATAAAGGTTTGCCTCACATGCGGTAGTGGTGGATGCAGCTAGAATGATTGAAACGAGGAGATTGGAATCTAGAATGGAAGGAGGTAGGGGTTACGAGCTTGAACTCAAGGTCGTTAGGGTCTAAGAGATTCTAACACAGCTAAGAGTTCCTTATTCATATGACATCAAAGTCGTGAAGGAACTACTCCTATGCACAGGCACCAAGAAACAACGATTCATTTAGCCCACCATCTAAATGAGAACCGTTTAGCAAAGCATCTAATTTGGGCCTTAGACAAAAGGGTGCTTTATGTAATTATTATCGTAAGGCACATGGTAGATCATGCCATAAGGTAGCAGGATTGTGTTTTGGATATGGTCAATTTGGGCATTTGATGAGAGATTGCCAAATGCAAAGGTAAATAGTAGAAGGTGACCAAGGTTATGCAAGACATGTGGCAACTACCTCGTCTAGAACAACACAGACTGGGAGAAATGTTAGAAGGGACAAAGGCAAGGGAATAACTTCATCATCTCGTGGTAGATAGACACAACCAGGTAATGGAAGTGGAGGTCAAGCACATGTATTTGCTTTGACACTGCAAGATGCTCAAACTTCCAATGCAGTGGTCATAAGTACACTTCCTATATGTGGTACTGAAGCATTATTTCTATTTGATCCCTAATCGACATATTCCTTTGTGTTCTCACACTTTATGTCAAAATAAATCAGTATTGTAATAACATGAAGGAACTTTTGATTCTGACTACTCCTCAAAAGAGATATTTGTGGTGGAGTATGTGTACAAATCTTGTGTAGTCCATATAAGGGACAAGGATATGTTAGCAAACCTGGTGTTGTTGCTAACTTTGGACTTTAATGTGATTTTGGGCATGGACTAGTTAGTGTTTTATTTTCCCAATGTAGACTGCTATTGCAAATTGGTGAAGTTTAAGTTCCTAAGGGAATCCTCATTTGTGATATACGAGCATGGTAGCCCAGTGTATTTGAAAGTTGTATTAGATGTGGCCGCCAAACCAATGCCAATGCAAGAAGGCAAAGGGTACTTGGTGATGACAAGAGATATTTAAATGGAAGAAGGAAGTGTTGATTTCATATTGATAGTGGGTAAGTATCCAAATGTATTTCCAAAGGAATTGCTTGGATTGCCTCCTAAGAGGGAGATTGAATTTTGTATTGACTTAATTCCGAGAATGCAGCCAATTTCCATACCTCCTTATCGAATGGCACCAGTTGAGTTAAGGGAGCTAAAAGGGCAACTGGAGGACTTATTAAATAAGAATTTTATTTGTCCCAATGTGTTGCCTTGGGGAGCGCTAGTGTTATTTGTGAAGAAGAAGGATGGTAGCCTTCAGTTATGCATTGACTATTGGTAGTTGAATACGGTCACTATGAAGAACAAATATCCACTTTCGAGGATTGATGATTTGTTTGATCAATTGTAGGATGTCGTGCGCTTCTCTAAGATTGATCTGTGCTTAGGGTATCACCAATTGAGGATAAAAGATTGTGATATACCCAAGATAGTGTTTCACACATGATATGGACATTATGAGTTTTTTGTGATGTCATTTGGACTCACTGATGCACTAGCAGTGTTTATGGATTTGATGAACAAGGTCATTATGGCGTGTTTGAATAAATTTGTCGTTATGTTCATAGACGTTGTAATGACCCTTTTTCTGATCGTTATTGGCATCTGAGACTTACGAGAGAATCCGCCAAATCTCAAACAAGCCTTAGTTGAGATTCTTGTTAACCACTCAAACACTTTACTACGTAAATGAATTGACTTGTAATAATACTATCGTTTACTTAAACCGAGTAAGAAGTTGTACTTAAGATGTAGCAATTAGATAACAATATCCAACTCTAGTAAACTTCAAGAGAAATTCAAACATCACACTTAGAATTCATTACACAATGTCAAGGTTTTTAGCAACACATCTCCGATAACCTAATAATTTTTATAGGTCTAACTATTTTACACAACACGAACCCTATGCAGCAGAGTGACTCAGAATGGAAGTCTAAGAGGTATCGTTACCTATGTCACAACAAGTCAAAGATGCTGAGTCAATACTCTTGAATTGATCACTTATTTGCAAAAAGGGAAAGATAAAGGGGGTGAGTTTAACAGACATAGTGATCATCAGCTTTGTGACCAGGGCATAGATGGGAACAAGCTATAAGCAAAAAATTTGAATATTAAAAACATGAGAATGCATATAAAAAATTTAAACTTAAATGGAACATTTGTGCCTTACATATACCCAAGAGTTTTGATGCAAAGTAATCATTTCAATTAATGTATCAAAGCTAGTGCAAGTGAAAGATTTTTACCCTCGAAATCATTTAACATCCTTTACTCAAATCAAACCAGCATAAGCACGCATGCTCCCGTAAAATCAATCATTATCAAAGCTTATACACAAGCTCATAATCATCTCATCCTCGAGGAATTAAATACAAAATCATCGTATAAATAAAGAAGCTACGAAAAAACTTGTAACTTTCACCATGCAAAAGAATTCATGTTTGAAAACCCCAAAGAGATATCACTATCGAGTAGGTAATCATAAATATCAACCAGTCGACTTGCTTCCATGTAATAACATCCAGGAGGCCCCTCTCCATTGGATTCCCACAGCCATGGCAGTCTCGATGATGTTGGCTTACATCGGAGAAATCATGTGGTCACAACCACGTATAACAACTAGTGGCCTAGCCACGTATAACATCCCATGGCCTTGCCACGTATATATATCATAGACCGTGGCCTAGCCACTTCTAACAGCTTGTTGGTGACCCAAAGTTTCTCTAGCTAGAGCTCACTTGTGCGCAAGGGTCACACTATCTTGATGTGACATTTGACCTACTCTAGAATCTCCTGGTTTGACAAAACCATTGATAACCATATTTGGGTTTTCAAAAGCTTATTTTAAATCTATTTCCAAAATGCCAATCATGGTGACATGATAAATCCATTTGTAAGACTTTATAATGTAAAACCTTTGCATGAGGTTTAAATATCAAATCAACATGGTGAACATATAGTTTATTCATGAATGCACATCACACAAACAAGTAAGGCATGTTTTGACATAATCCATGGTAAAGAGCTTGTTTCCCAACTTCTAAGATGTCATGACCCGGTATTCCCCTCGAGCCCGTGACAACCGTCGCGGTGTCTCGATAGACACTCTTTACCTAAAATGCCAACCGGAACCCCGCAAGGCTTTAATGTCAGTTTTCTCACCTCTTTTGCGAGCAACAATTGCTAATATCATATTTTAAAAGATTATAAGCTATTTCGAAGTCAAAACAATTAAAAAATAATTTTTGTCTCTTGGGGGTATTTTGGTCATTTTTCTCTAAAAATTTTAAAACTAGATAAAAATGTAGTATGTGAGTACAAAACACATAATTCATAATCAAAATAAGTTTAAACATCCAAAACCTTCATTTAAAATGAAATTATGATTATTTGGGTATAATAATAAAAAATAAAAATATTCAATAAAATATTCTATTTTCTTATAAAATAATATTTTTAGAGTTATACGTAAATAATTTTTATTGCGTAAAAACAAAATAAATTCATACATACTGTAATATAGTAAGCTAGAGTATTTAATTTAATTTACAATAACTAGTGGGCCCCCAAAGAACCAAAAGTAAGGAGGACTGTGAACCTATAGTTTGGAGGATGCAAATCCAAGGGTAGCCTTCGGAGCTTGAAATGGGTGGAAAGGAGGGTGGTGAGATTATATAATCCCAGTGAGTAAACAAACATCATTCAAAATATCTAAAGTCAAGTGA
Organism: Theobroma cacao; assembly: GCF_053813885.1. NCBI lineage: Eukaryota > Viridiplantae > Streptophyta > Magnoliopsida > Malvales > Malvaceae > Theobroma > Theobroma cacao. The sequence continues at coordinate 13,294,471 of NC_142646.1, forward strand.
AAGGAGACAATTAAAATATTCCATCTAAATATGTATTTCATAACATAAACATTCATTTCATTTAAATAGTCAACATGGCTTATGAGTATCTTAAAAGCTTGGCTCCTACCAAAATCATTCTCGGGAATACATTGGCTGAGGCATTTAACCGAGTCCGCCAAGGCTGTTAAAAATTTCATATACACATAAACATATTTTAAGTTTGAAAAACACAGTCGTTGCGTTAGCGGAGTTCATCATCACGAGGCGGTTCGGCGTGATGTGAACTCTAACCATACCTCAGGAGATACCCTACACCCCTTTCCGACCGAGATACATATATAACCGGATTTTGTGCCCCTCTAATAGGCTGGTCCACAGATTTCGCCCACTGCAGCAAGCTAAACCCACCATACAATAAAATTTTGACAGCATGACATGACTAATATTATACTACCCAGCCTGTAAATGTAAAACAGAAAAATTCATACAGTTCACAAACCACAATTCCAGCCAGTCATGCCAACACATTATCATAAGCCATAAATTAGAACCATAAATTTACAACACATCAAGTGGTCTCCAGTTACTCTATTTTCAAAGCCATCATTCAATTTCAAGACAATTTATAAAATCTTTTCATTTAAACACACTTTGTTTATAAAACCTAAAAATTAACCATTTAAACTCATTTTTCATAAAATTCACAAAATTGAATAAAAAGACCACTTTAGATAATTAAAATGACGATAAGGTTACTCACTATTTCTGGAGTCGAATTTCTAGAGTACTTTGACTACCGATCCTCGGGTACAATTTCTTTGCCCTTAGCGGAGGATTCACCACCTAAACATGATGAAAAATCAAGCAATTTACCACATTGGTGCTAAATCGTTATAAAACTATATGGATGCATGAAATGGAATGTAAATTATTTGGATTATCGTCTAAACACGGTGTTCTACACAAATTCAATTATGTACCTAAATAAAACGATATTGGCCCAATTCGATCTATTACCCGATTAATTGGCCAATATGTCTAATTCAACTCCAATTAACTCCATTTTTCTTCCAATTCTCCAAACCATCAAACACAAGTCAAATAGCATAAAATTTAGCAAAATTATCTTCACATTTTCTCTTGGAAATTTCAGCCATGGTAGGTGCATCAACACTATGATTTTTCCTACTCGATTTTCTCACTATAATTCATCATTTCCTCATCAATTCACTTGAAATAAAAATAAAATCATCATCAATATTCCACATGGAAAATTTGGCCAATGATGGTTGATGGGAGAAAATGAATTTTTCTTGTTGGTTTTTCATGCTACACATCGTTAACTAACTAAAAACACTAACCAAATAAAGCATCAAAACTCCTCCCCCCATGTCCAGCCAGCAAGAGACCCATCATGAAACCATGTGATTCAACCATGGAAAATGCAAAAGAATGCATGGGAAAGGTAGATCACTAGTCAAAATCAAGAAATTTTACCTTTTGTCACTTGATTCTTCGAAATTTTGTGAATTTCTCTTGAATTTCTTGGCTAGATTTTTGTTCTTCTTCTTTTCTTCCCATTTCTTCCTTTGGCCAGCCAAGAGAAATGAGTTAGGAGAGTTTATGTGCTGATTTTTAAGCCAAATATTTAATGGATGAAAATTTGACACATGTCACCATTCCATTGGTCCATGTGTCATACTTACCCATTAAGCAATCTCTCTCCACCAGTTAAATTTTCTCAATTATCCATGATAATATTAGGTAAAATTCATGTGCTGGACAAGTGTTGGGTGGTGTAAAATTACCATTTTGCCCTTAGGGTGGCAAAATGACTATTTTACCCCTATGCTTGAAAAATGTCAAAATTAAAATTTTCACTTCTCAAACACAGACTATACTCCAAATGATCAATCTTAGTAAAAAATTTGATCCAACACTCACATCTTAACCTCGAGTGGCAAAATGACCATTTTGCCCCTAGGTCATGAAAATTCCAATTTAACTCCAAATCGGTCCTCGAACTCTGAATCACCATTTTAAGTCATTCTGGGACTTTAAAAATTTTAATTTCATCTTAAAATCTCTCTTTGATCTAGTTCGAGGTTTAATTCAACTTAGTTGCATCTCTAGGTACACTATCGATTTTTGTTGATTTTTCAGGACTTTCCAAGTATGCAAGCATTTTGTCAATCACATGAATGTCATGGCAAGTATTTTATAAGGTCGGGCTTGACATAAGACCCTTTACATATATCGTTTATTTATATACAAACATTTCTAAAAGCATGGCATTCGCAAGTGCCTAGCATTCTACTAACTCATGCTTTTCGCAATAACAATATAACTTGATTACAAATCTATTTAAAAATCGCCTACCGAGGCTAACAACATATGCTATCCTTAATTGCACTTAAAGAAAATCGGCACCTTTATTAAATGTATATCAATATATAATTTATGGAACTTTTGAAATGGACACCCCTTACTCACCTCACAATAATGGGATGCTACGTTGCTATCAGTTCGGGTGCGTTTCTAGCTAATTCTACTTATCGGTCACTCGTTACCTTTTTCGATACACCACCATGGCAAACCTTCCTCACTTACACACTTCCTAGTAGCAAATTAAACTCAATATACTTAATTGTACACATATATGGGTAGCACCTAATCAACGAATCTTTAATCTAGCTTAACGTTTTCATCCTTAGTATTCAAAATAATCTAACATGCAATCCTTGAACTCTCAACCAACCAAGTCCAATATAATATAAGGTACCCACATTGCATGCTTACCTTCTGATTTTTATCTTGAATTCCACATATAGCTCACAATCTCCTCACATCCTCGATCACCATTGCTGCTGTTGGTACATGCCCTTGACCCAATTAGATTGGTCAAGAAATATATATATATATATATTGTCATTTAATGCATATTTAATTGTATAATTATATGTGATAGAGGTTTTCCTTCATGTTAGTACAATAATAAGGAGTTATTAAGTACTAATTGGATGAAGCCCACTGAATATAAAGGCCTTGCAAGGGAATTGTAAAATTATTACAATTATGAGATCACTATGCATCAAAGCCATATTCCTAAAATTGTTCTTGGTCATTGTATTGTCAAGACAGGGCATTGACAATGCTCAAAGATTGGTACATGTTAAGCTTCTTTACTTAGGAAGTAAACAATCGATCTCATAGATTGAAGTATATGGGATACTTAGGGATAACGTGTAGGTACCTGTTAAAGAACAAGTTCACTGAACATGACCCGCTATGAGAACTCCATTTGGTATTTCACTCAAGTGTCTATGAAAAATGTTCTCATGTGATAGTCATGCAACTAGTCCTTAGACTTGAGACACCAGGTCATCTTGTATGGGGAATGACATACTTTGATTTCACCCCTACGGGTTTGGAAGCAACCAGATGCCTAAACAAGGTGCTTTTGGGTATGCCATGAAACATGCAAAGGTGAATGAGTGGTCAATAGGGGATTCATCACCCCAAGTGATATGAGGGGATGTATCTCACTTGTTCTTAATTCTTGATTAACTTGTATGAAGTCTTTGGTCAAAGCATGATGAATTTGAGGAAAGTTAGTTTTCTAAATTCAAAAGGTTAGTCATGAATTATGGGAACTAATATGGAATGTTATAAGTAGACACTGAGCCATGCTTAATGACATATCTGGGATATTTGATGACATGACCGTATTGCATTGAGAGGCTTATCACTGAAGGGCTTTGTCAAATTCTTTAATTGACTTTCTAACATTTGGGTGGTCATGATGTATTACTAGATGTCGCTCATGATCTATAAATATAAATTAATTATCAAATTGATATTTGATTATGATTTATATTTATTGCCAACATGTTAGAAGCCTAATGGGTCACACACATTAAGTGACATGATTGAGATTAAAAAAGGATAATTAATTAAGTTGGACTTAATTGAAAGAGACCAAAATAAAGTGGAAAATTAATTAAGTTTTCAGAGACTTAATTAAATTAAAATACAACTGTTGTATTTAGGTTACAAACTAGTTTGGCTATATAAATATAGTATATTAGCAAACTAGAACTGTAAGCCTCCAAACCACTTCTCAACTGTTTCATTAAAATAAGAAAAGAAAAATAGTTTCCTTTCTCTGACAAAAATAAGATTCAGCAAGAATTTTTGGTCCTTTTGTTTTAGAAACAATACTTGCTAGCACAAGTAAAAATCTTACCTATGAGAAGGTCTTATTCAGTCACTGTGTGGATTACTGTTAAAGGCCAAACACTTGGGTGGCTAAAGATTTGACAAATCCTAAAGGTGAAGAAACAAAGATTTGGATTTAATTGGCTCTTGATTAGGATGTCTAGAGCAAGGTATGTAACTCTTAAACTTATGAGTGTTCATTATTAATCAAAAAGTTACATGAAAACACAAACATTGATCTTGTAGGATTCGACGGTTTCTCTGATTAAATATTATTTTATTTTTTCGCTGCGTTACTATTTTAATTATTGATTATTTTTCATGTTTGAGCATAAGGTCGAATCCCATCAGTTGCCACAAGCACAAATAATCAATACACATCTTAATTTTCCTTTCCATTTGTGATCTCAAGGTTAAAAACACTTACCCATCATTTGTCTTGTTCAAAATCACCATACTTCTAAGATCAACCCACATGCATGCACCCAATTCTTTGAATCTTTAAAGATTCTTGCTACCACAAGCCTAATCTCACATTATAATCGGTTCACAAGGCATGCATTCAAACAAAATGATAACTTTTACCTTTCTTACCTTGGAATCACCAAGTCGAATCTCCACTTTCTCCTTCAAGCTCCAATAATGGCGTATGGGAGAAAACATTTTGGTTTTTCTCCAATTTTTCCAAAACCGAACCTCCCTCTAGCTTTTCTTCTTTCTTCTTTCTCCTTGCTCCCTCTTCTTTTTACTTTCAAAACCGATTCTCTTTCTTTTCTTTCAAAGGTGCGATTTTTCCCAAGCCTTTCCTCACCTTTCGCTTCTTTATTTATTCCTCACTTCTCATTGGACCAATTCATCCCCCACTAAATTTTCATGCACCAATTTCCTCCCTTATTTATTGGCCCAATATCCATCCTCTTTTTTTTTCTCCATCTGCCACCTTCACTCCCTCATTTTTTCTTTCTTCATTCTTTATTCCATGCACCACCTTATTCTTCCAATCATATTTCATGCATAACCTTTACTTTGTATTTCATTTAGTTATTCATTAAATCTTTCAAGTCACATAAATCCCTTAGTTTTCTTTTCCTTATTTGACCACCTAATGCACCAATCTCATTACATGCAATAGGTTTTATTCTCATTCTTCTTTTTACTTCACATGGTGGGGGTTCCACATGTCCCCCACTAACTTTCTCTTTTTTGGAAGCAATAATTTGCATGTAATAGTGAATTCACGTGCACATCTTATTATCCCACATATCCTCATTATCCCAATTATTTCTTCATGTCTCCATTCCTTCCAAACTCACATGTACTATCATTAGTACTTACATCGCTAAAATTTTACTCATTAAAATAATATTTTATCCACCAAATCATCAAAATTATGGTATAACTCCCCCACTTACGTTCAACACATAGATTATGTGAGTTTTTCCACCACTCACAATAGGAATATTTCGATATTATTTTAATACTATTTCATAAATAAAATATTATTAAATTTTAAAATTTTTTCATTTAACTCTCGGTGTTACAAAACATTTTAATCTATCTCGATTCTCGATTTAGCTCCATCGCTATTTTTTATTCCATTATGACGACCTTAATAATTATTATTATTTTCTTACGTATGGAATATTTTATTTCAAGATATTCCATTCCTCATTCACCGCTCCTAAACTTTTAAATTGACCTCTATTGGTCTTAATCTTGTTCTTAAAGTCGTATTAACCACCGTTTTAGGTTACGGGGTGTTATAATCTCCCCCACTTAAAACAAATTTGTCCTCGAATTTAAATAAAGGGGGTTGATAAAGCATACCTTAGTCTTGAAAGAGGTGCGGGTATTTTTTCTTCATTTCCTCTTTGGGTTCCCAAGTTGCCTCTTCCACTGACTGATTTTGCCACAGGATCTTTACTGAGGCTACTTTTTTAGAGCGTAATTGCTTCACTTGTCGATCTAGTATCGCTACTGGTTGCTCTTTAAAAGTTAATCCCTCGTCTAGAGGAACCAAATCGTAGCGTATAACATGTGTCGGGTCTTTAACGTACTTTCTCAACGTAGACACATGAAAAGTGGGATTCACACGAGCTAGCTCCATTGGTAAAGCTAGTCGATAAGCTGTTATCACATTTTATTCCAAAATCTCAAAAGGTATGATATATCTTGGACTCAACTTCTCTTTCTTTTTGAATCTTTTAATTCGTTTCAATAGAGATACCTTCTAAAACACGAAATATCCCACTTGGAATTTCAAAGGACGACGTCTATTATCTGTATAAGACTTCTGTCTATTCTAGGTTGACTTTAGATGTTCCCTTACCAAGCTCACTACATCGATGGCTTGTTGCACCAAATTAGGACCTAATAATTTCCTTTCTCCCACTTCAAACCATCCAATGGGTGATCTGCACTTCATTCCGTACAATGCTTCAAAAGGAGCCATACCAATACTAGCTTGATAGCTATTATTATACACAAATTTCGCCAAATATAACTGATGATTCCATGTAATTCCCAAATCCAAGACTATTGACCTTAGCATGATTTCGAGAGTTTGTATCACACGCTTTGACTGACCATCTATTTGAGGATGATATGCAGTACTAAAATCTAAACGAGTGCCTAAAGCTTCATGTAAACTTCTCCAAAATTTATTAGTAAATTGAGCCCTCGATCAGATACTATGGTTACGGGAACTCCATGCAATCGCATGATACAATCAATATAGACCTTGGCATACTTAGCCAGCCCATAACTGGTTTTTATCTGAATAAAGTGAGTATATTTAGTTAACCGATCCACGATTATCCAAATTGAATCATATCCCTCTATAGCACGGGGCAATCCAATCACAAAATCCATGGCCACATATTCCCATTTCCATTCAGGGATCGACAGGGGTTGTAGTAAACCTAGGGGTTTCCATGTTCAGCCTTAACTTGTTGACAAGTTAGGCACTTGGCTACGTATTCAGCTACATCTTTCTTCATTCCTTGCCACCAATAAACCATTTTCAAATCATGATACATCTAGGTGGCTCCTGGATGTACAGTGTAAGTAGTGATGTGGGCTTCCTTTAAAATCTCTTCTCTCAAATTATCTCGATCCAACACATATGTTCGAGATTCATACTTCAACAATCCATCGTCTCCATGCACAATTTTTGATCTCGCTCTTCAGATCCTAAGATTCTCATCACAAATTCATCTTGATCCTGAGCACTACAAATTTGATCCAAGATCATCGATCGTACTCGAAAATGAACAATAAGGGCATCAGGCCCACCAATATCGATCTTGATCCCCATATTGCCTAAGCTTCGCCATCCATGCAACATGTTTCTTCGTTCAACAGACAAATGTGCCAAACTTCCTATGGATTTTCGACTCAAAGCATCAGTCACCTCGTTCGCCTTACCAGGGTGATATTGAATGGTGCAATCATAATCTTTGAGCAATTCCATCCATCAGTGTTGCCTTAAGTTAAGATCACGTTGTTGAAATATATACTTTAAACTCTTGTGATTAGTATAAATTTGAAAGCTTTTCTCGCATAGGTAATGACGCCAAATCTTTAATGCAAATACTATTGCTACCATTTCCAAGTCATGGGTAGGATAGTTCTACTCATGCCTCTTGAGTTGCCTTGAAGCGTACGCTATAACTCTACCATTTTACATTAACACACATCCTAATCCAACTCTTGATGTGTCACAATACACGACATGACCTCCTGGACCATTTGGTAGACCTAAGACTAGTGCCGAAGTTAAACACACCTTTAGTTTTAAGAAACTATCTTCACATTTTGCAGTCCATTCAAACTTAGCTCCCTTTTGCATTAAATTAGTCAACGGTGCCATGATTTTTGAGAAATCCTACAAAAATCAACGATAATATCTAGCCAATCCAAGAAAACTTTGAATCTTAGTAACCGTACTTGGTCTTAACCAAGTTTGAATTGATGCAACCTTTTGCGGATCCACACTAATCCTTTCCTTCGATATTACATATCCGAGAAAGCTAACACTCTCTAACCAAAAAGCGCACTAAGAGAACTTTGCATACAATTCGTGTTCTCGAAGTGTCTGCAACACCATTCGTAAATGTTGTGCATGTTATTCGGGGCTTCAAGAATACACTAGGATATCATCAATAAACAGCACCACAAATCTATCCCAATAAGCTCGGAACACTTTATTCATTAAATCCATAAAAGCGGGGAGAGCATTGGTTAAACCAAAAGACATCATCAGAAACTAAAAGTGGTCGTACTTCATGTAGAATGCGGTCTTTGGTATATCTTTCTCTCAGATTCTTAACTGATGGTACCCAAATTGCAAGTCAATTTTTGAAAAATATCTCACTTCTTGCAGTTGATCGAACAAATCATCGATCCTTGGAAGTGGGTATTTATTCTTAATGGTTACACTATTCAACTTTTGATAATCCACACGTAACCTCAAACTTCTATCCCTTTTCTTTACAAATAGTAGTAGAGCTCCCCATGACGAAGTACTTGGATGAATAAATCCTTTGCCCCTAACTCTTGCAATAGTGCTCGTAGTACTCATATCTTTGCTAGTGCCATTCGGTAAGAGAGTTTAGATATTGGTTCCATGCCAGGAATTAAATGAATGTAAAACTTAACTTCCTTTTCTAGGGGCAACCTTGGCAATTCTTTTGGAAACACATCTTCAAATTCATTAACTGTTGGCACCATTTTAATGTCCGAAACCTCTTCCTCCATTAACGCATCTTCTTTGGCTGCTATGCATGCCAAATAATTCTATCCCGTTTCTACTCTAGTGACTCCCGCTAATATTCTGTTATTGCATGGGCTCTTATGTGAGACCTTGACCTTTATAGACTCGTAAAGGGAGGTATACGCGATATCCTTGATCAGGGGTGATTTCGTCATTTCCTTAGTTAGCCCATAAAAGTAAGATTTTAAACAATATTATGGCCTAAGTAGGCCTAAGGCATAAATGGATGATGAAATTAGGGGTAAAATGAAAAGAAAACAAAAATTTTGATGATTTTCACGGTAAAGGCAAAATGATCATTTTTCACCTCGGGTTAAAATTTTAAGTTTTCATGAACCCGAGTATGTCTAGACCATTATGGATCTTGTCCTAGTGTCAAAGGAGTAAAAAGATTTCATAAAGGGTTGGAGGAGAGTAAGTTAATTGGTGGAGGGGCATTTTGGTAATTTAAGTGGAATGGATAAGATTGACTATAAATATCTTTTTTCTAGCAGCTTCTTCTTCGTCCTCCTGATTCTCTTTCACATTGCTTTCAACCTCCATGGAAGCTTGATATGGAGCTTGCATGATTTCCTCTCTCTAGCTCTAGTTTTCATACCTTTATGCCCTTATGATTGGAACCCTAGTATTTTTCCACTCTCTCTCCTTAAAACCCTTGAAAAATCTTATTTTCATACTTTTTCTCACTAGCTGGGTGTTCTAGAGAGAGAAAGAGAGAATTACCCCATTTGTTTGGAAGCTATCAGAAGAGAATTCAACTACAAAAGAACCCTAGGGTAAGTGATGAACTAAGCTTGATTTTTTGCTGTGAATAATGGTTAGTAATTGGGATTATGAGCTGTTTTATTGTTGAGGGTGTTCATCCACTTTATACTGCTTAAGATAGTGAACATAGATAGCCATTTAAAGTGGCTAGCTAAGGGATAGCTTTTAAGGTTTATAGTGTGTGAATTGACCTATTGCTTATGCTAATGTGATCCTAGGTTCTAATGAAGTCACATCCTTCCAATTGGATCAGTAAGGGAATTAGAGTAAGCTAAAGGCTCTACAATCAACTAGCGTGTGGATTGCCTATCAAAACTATTTTGGGAATGTGACTGTTTTGTACAAAGTGTTTGAATGATTTTATACAACTTTTCTAAAAAATGAGTTCCTTGGGAACAAGCTCTTGAGAAATGGTTTATGTTGTGACATGAGACTATTATTGATTCATGCACTACCACATTGTGTTGATATATATATATGAATATATTGTTGTGTAATGACATTAACTTGGCTATGTGTGAGTAGGGAGTACGCATGAGTTGGTGATGATGATGATTGGATGGTGTGCATGATGATGATGGGTATACGTATACATATGTACATATGTAAATATGTGTGTTATAAGAAATTAATGAGTAATGGTATATGGTTGTAATGCATGTGAAACTTGACATTTTAAATTGTGGAAAATTGTTATGCATTTCATGTTGATTTGGACATTTCAGTAGGGTGGTTTTTCTTTGGGAAGAAGGGCAAAATTTTCATTGGTGCCTTGTTTCTCGTTGCAGAGAGAATCATTTTCGCTGCAACGAGAAACTCTCGAGTTTAGAGGGGTAGACTGGCCGAAAACTCGCTGCAACGATAATGCATTTTCCTTGCTACGAGAATGACACTGTAGCTTCTCACTGCAGCGAAATTCATTCTCGCTGCAGCATAAAACTTTCTGTTTCTGGGTTACAATTTAGTTACAACGAGATTGAATCTCGCTGCAGCAAAAATCTTTCTGTTTTTGTCTCCTATCTTGTCCAATTGCTGCCCTATTTTTCACTTATTTTCTACCATATCTGAGCATGGACTTCCAACATTAAGAACTAAATGAGTTAAGTTTAAAATGAGGAGGTTTAGTGAGAAACCCTTGGCCAGTTGAGAAACCCTCGTTCGACTAATAACTTAATCCCAATGTTGAGAATACCTTTCTGCTACAGCTAAGATTCGTTGTCGTATTTGACTTGCTTGCATATCATTGAAGCTTTCATTCTTCAAATGGTTCGTTATGTATGGGTTCATGATTTTCAAATGATTAATCATTTAAGGGCTTGATGAAGGGTTTTTAATATGAATGGAACTAAATTGCATTGTTTTGAAACAAGTGCTTCATGATTTTGAATTCTCCTTAGTTGTTGCTTGTTCCCTTCCTTGTTCACTCACTAGGTTTGTACTCACCGTTTTCAACTTCATGTCTTCAGATCATGAGGTAGCCAGTAACTAGGACAAGGTGTCCTTGTAGACTTGTATCCATCTTTTGGTAGGTGTCTCGGCATTCGGTAGTTATACATTTGTCTGAGTCCCTCCGCTGGAAGTCAAGTATTCTTTTGTTGGGTATAGACAAACCTAATGTAAATTATTAAGATACATGTTGTTGATAATGTATATACACTTGTTTGGTATGCTAGTATGAGTTGGCAAATGTTTAATATTATTTTGATCCTAAGTTATGAAATGTGACTTAGCAGTTTATGATGGAATGATGAACATGTCGATTAATAGGCTTGCTTGGGCTTAGTGGACTACGTCCATTGGGCCTATGCGCCAGTCATGGCTCGAAATTTGGGTCGTGATATCTTATGTCCATAGATAAAATAGGGGACTTCTTCGAGAAACTTAAATTCTACATATTTGTAGTGGCAATCGACATTGGTGTAACAATCGTACAACCTATCACGACCCAAATTTCGAGCCATGACCGGTGCATGGGCCCAATGAACATAGCCCATTAAGCCCAAGTAAGCCTATTTACATGACTTCGTTCATTGATTTCATTATTCGTTCTTACAACCGTATTTCAAAATTTTCACTAACGAGTATGTCAATACTTTTCTATTGACTACATATTCACATTTATATGATTCAAAATAATGTCATCTGTGCCATTACATAATGGCAACATTAATCAATATAAACATCTATTCGCTTAAGATATATATATATATATATATATATACATGTCTTAAAAATTTACATCAGGGCACATGTGTTCAACAAAAAAGACTCTAGACTTCTAGTGAAGCAACCATAGCGAAGGTGCAGCTACTGAATGCCATTGATACCTACCAAAAGATGGATACAAGTCTACGAGGACACCTCAACCTAGTTACCGACTGCCTCTTGATTTGAAAACATGAAGTTGAAAACGGTGAGTATAAACTCAGTAAGTGAACATAAGAAAGGAACAAGCAATCAATAGGAAGAATTTGGAAATCATGATGCACTTGTTTCAAAAACAATGCAATTGATTTAGTTTCTTATCAAAAACCCCTCATTTCAAACTTTGATTAATAACCTCATAGTGTTGCAAAAACCCATAATTAATCCATGAAGTTAAATGGGTGAAAATGTGAGACCTTGACCTTTATAGACTCGTAAAGGGAAATATACGTGATATCCCTGATCAGGGGTAATTTCATCATTTCCTTAGTAAACCCATAAAAGTAAGGTTTTTAAATAATATTATGGTTTAAGTAGGCCTAAGGCATAAATGGATGGTGAAATTAGAGGTAAAATGGAAAAGAAACCAAAATTTTGATAATTTTCATGATAGGGGCAAAATGGTCATTTTTCACCTCAAGTTAAAATTTTAAGTTTTTATGAACCCGAACATGTCTAGACCATTATGGATCTTGTACCAGTGTTAAAAGAACAGAAAGATTGCATAAAAGATTGGAGGAGAATAAGTTAATTGGTGGAAGGGCATTTTCGTAATTTTATGGGAATGGATAAGTTTGGCCCATAAATATCTTGAAATTTCCAGCACCTTCTTGAACTTCCAGTAGCTGGTCTTCTTCTTCCCTTCTCCTCTCTCATGTTTCTTCAATTTCTCCATGGGAGTTTTCTTCAAGCTTCCATAACTTTCTCTCTCTAGCTCCAATTTTTATGCTTTGGGTGTACTCTTCCATAAACCCTCATGCTCTTTCATCCTCTCACTTTAAAACCCTTCAAAAATCTGGTTTTCATACTTTTTCTCACTAGTTGGGCATTCTAGAAAGAGAAAAAGAGAATTCCCCCATTGATTAGGAAGCTATTAGAAGAGAATTTGACTACAAAGGAACCCTAAGGTGAGTGATGAACTAAGCTTGATTTTTAGCTGTAGAAAATGGCTAGTAATTGGAATTTATGAGCTGTTTTATTGTTGAGTATGTTCATTACTTTTAGTGATTAAGATAGTGAACATAGATGGCCATTTAATGTGGCAATTGAAAACTAGCTAAGAGATAGCTTTTAGGGTTCATAGTGTGTAAAATTGACCTATTGCTTATGCTAATGTGATCCTAGGTTCTAAGGAAGCCCCATCATCTCATTTGGACAATTAGAGGAATTGGAGCATTTAAAGGCTCTATAATCAATTGGTGAGTGAACTGCTTATCAAAATTGTTTTGGGAATATGACTGTTTTGAACAAAGTGTTTGAATGATTTTATACAACTTTTTTAAAAAATGAATGCCTTGGGAACAAGCTCTTGTGAAATGGTTTATGTTATGATATGTGGTTATTATGGATTTCTATGTGGCTGCATTATGTTGATATACATATATGCTTGAATATAATGTTGTGTAATTATATTGACTTGGCTATGTGCGAGTAGGGAATGTGCATAAGCCGAGGATGACCCGGTTATGTGCGAGTAGGGAGTGCACATAACCCGGTGATGACCTAGCCATGTGCAAGTAGGGAGTGCGCATGAGCTCGTGATGATGATGATGGGATGGTGTGCATGATGGTGATGGGTATATGTATATGTATACATACGTAAACATGTGTGTTATAATAAATTTTCAAGTTATGTATATGGATGTAATGTATGTGAAATTCAGTATGTTAAACTTTGGGAAGTTGTTATGTATTTCTTATTGGTTTTGAACATTTCAAGCAGGGTGGTTTTCTTTGGGAGAAAGTAAATTTTTTGTTTGGTGCCCTGTATTTTGTTGCAGCGAGAAACTCTCGAGTTTGAGAACCTTCACCATAACTGGTTCTCGCTGCAACGAGAATGTATTTCTCTACAGCGAGAATGTATATCACTGTAGCGAGATAGTCACTGTAACTTCTCGTTGCAGTGAAAAGGAATCTCGCTGCAATGAAAAACTCTCTGTTTCATTAGCTGAATTTCACTGTAGAGAGAAACCTTCTGTTTATGGGTTACAATTTCACTGTAGCGAGATTGAATCTCGCTACAGCGAAAAACCTTCTGTTTTGGTCTCATATCTTTTCCAATTGCTACCCTATCTTTTACTTCTTTGCTACCATATCGGAGCATGGACTTTCGACATTAAGGATTAAACGAGTTAAGTTTAAAATGGGGAGCTTTAGTGAGAAACCCTCGGCCAGTTGAGAAACCCTCGTTCGGTTAATAACTAAATCCCAACGTCGCTGTAGCGAGAATGCCTTTCCGCTGCAGTGAAGATTTGTTGTCGTATTTGACTTGCTTCTGTGTTATTAAAGCTTTCATTCTTCAAATGGTTTGTTATGTATGGGTTCATGAGTTTCAAATGATTAATCGTTTAAGGGCTTAATGAGGGGTTTTTAACAAGAACAGAAACAAATTGCATTGTTTTGAAAAAGAATGCATCATGATTTCGTTAAAGATTCCTTATGGTATGCTTGTTCGCTTCCTTGTTCACTCACTAGGTTTATACTCACCGTTTTCAACTTCATGTTTTCAGATCACGAGGCAACAGGTAACTAGGACAAGGTGTCCTTGTAGACTTATATCCATATTTTGGTAGGTGTCTCGGCATTTAGTAGTTGTACATTAGTCCGAGTCGTTCCGTTGGAAGTCAAGTCTTCTTTTTAAGATGTATAGGCAAACTTGATGTAAATTATGGAGATACATTTTGTAAGCAATGTACACGTAATTGGTATACCAATACGAGTTGGCAATGTCTATTACTATTTTGATTTAAAGTTATAATTTGTGACTTAGCAATATTTGATGGAATAATGAGTAGGATAAATAGATAGGCTTGCTTTGGCTTAATGGACTACGTCTATTGGGCCCTTGCGCCAGTCATGGCCCAAAATTTGGGTCATGATAGACAAGTATGTCCAAATCAAGCAATGTAGCAAGCATGGCAGCAAGTTTCTCACTGCAGCAAAGTTCATTCTCGCTGCAGCGAGATTCTGGCGGCCAAAACGGAAAGTTTCTCGCTGTAGCTAGAAAACAGTGTAGTTTACATGTGCAAGAAAACAGTGTAGCTTACAGTAGTTCAATTGACCTGATTTTTAGACCATTAGAAAGATAAGAGACAGGGCTACAACTTTTATGTTTACCACTTTTCCTAATTCGGACTGAAAAGTAGTAAAAACCTTTACCAAAGAAAAAGTATTACACCTAAACTCGAAAGTTTCTTGCTGCAGCGAGTTGTTGGCTGCCAAAACAGAATGTTTCTCGCTGCAGCAAGAATGCTTTCTCGTTACAGCGAGAAGTAAGGCACCTAAGTGTAAAAAGGACCTCCTTTGCACTAAAAATCCATTTGGTGTTACAATAAAAATCAATTTGCAAGAAAATGGGAAATTCCAAAGATTCATCATGCCAAATTTCACATGCATTACATCCATAAACCATATTCATAAGCTTTCTATAACACACACATTTACATATACATACATCGTCATCATGTGTGCACTCCCTACTCACACACTCTATCATCATCATGTGTGCACTCCTTACTCGTAAACTCCATCATCATCATATGTGCACTCCCTGCTCGCACACTCAACATCATCACCCAACATCATTCATCAATACACAACACATATTCATAAGATATATACATACATACCAACATAATATAAAGCATATGGATTCATCCTTATACACATCTCACATTTCACAATATCAAAAACATTTAATCAAGGCTTGTTCCCTGGCACACATTTTCAAAGAAAAGTTGGATAAAATCATTCAAATATCTTGTGCAAATACATTCACATTCCCAAAACAAGTTTGAAATGCAAGTCCACTCACTGGTGTTTTGTTGAACCTTTAGTCGATTCTAACTTCCCTAATGGTCCAAATGGGACGGTGGGGTTTCATTGCAACCTGTCATCACATTAACATCACAATTAACTCAATTCTCATAATTGCAAGTTCTACAAGCTATCACCTACTAGTTTCTAAGTGCCATTAAATGACTATCCATTTTCACTATCCAAATCATTCCAAAGTGAATTTACAACCTCAACTACCAAAACACCCACAAGTCTAAACACTAATCATTTTCAACACTAAAAATCAATTCTAGTTCACTACTCACCTTGGTAGCCTTGTGCTTGAAATTCTTTTCAAAAACTTTCAAGCTATTAATAAAGCTTCCTTTTTCTCTCTCTAAAACACCTAACTAGTGAAAGAGAGTATGGAAATAAGATTTTCAAGGGTTTTAAAGAAAGAGAGTGGAAGAGCATAAAGGTTTATGAAAGGGTGCACCAAAAGCATGAAAAGTATAGCTATTTTGAGGGAGGTTATGGAGGTTCATATCAAGCTTCCATGGAGGATGAAAGCAATGTGAAAGAAAAGAAGGAAGAAGAAGAAGAAGCTGCTAGAAAATGGGAGAAAAAGCTGCTGGAAGAAAGAGATATTTATAGCCCAAGCTTATCCACTCCACTTAAATTACCAAAATGCCCTCACAAGTTAACTTGTTATCCTCCAATCCTTTATGCAATCTTTTTACTCTTTTGACACTGGGACAAGGTTCATAATGGTCTAGAAATGCTTAGGTTCATGAAAACTTAAAAATTTGACCCCGAGGTGAAAAATGACCATTTTGCCCCTATTGTGGAAATCATCATCATTTTTATTTCTTGTGTCATTTTACCCATATTTTCATCATTCATTTATGACTTAGGCCTACTTAGGCTTTAATATTGTTTAAAACTTACTTTTATGGGCTTGTTAAGGAAATGACGAAACTACCCCTAGCCCATGTTATTACGTCTATGCCTAGTTATGAGCCTTTAGAGGTCGAGGTCTCACACAACCAATCCATTCTTAATATTGCATCAAATCCCAACGTCATTAATAACACCAAATCCACCAATGTCTCCCCAATAGTTAATTTGAACTACACAAAACTTATAGACAAACTCTACTGTATAAATTTCTTCTAAGGGAGTGGTCACTACTAGTGGATCTACCATCACTTCACAAGGTTTATTCAATTTTGACATAAAATTTGAAAAAACAAAAGAATGGGTAGCTCCAAGATCAAATAATACCAATGCTTCAAAACCACAAATTAAAATAATACCTATCACCACATCATTAGAAGTAGGCACATCTTGCAGACTCATGGCAAACACTTGCTTGTCCTCCTTCGGAGGTACCTTACGATACTGACTCAGCAAGTCACGATCAAGAAGTAAAAGCTATTCCCTTGCCTTTATCGAGTCGACCTTGCCTAGTTAGAGGTGAAACTACAGATGCTACTATGGATGCTGGTTGCACAAACCCATGACCAATTTTTTACGATCTCCCATCATATAGGCAATCCCTTTACATGTGTCCCACTTGACCACAATTAAAACACACATCATATGATTGAGCATATGGCCCCACATGCATAATACCACAACGTACATCGTAAGGACTCTTCTAGACCATCATTCAACTATCAGGGTCAGTCATTCCACTACCAGGTCCTCGATGATTAGTTGCTCTAGAAATATTTCCATGGCAAGGTGGACTATTGAACTAGGGATTTCTCCTCGATTCTTGAGATCCAATTGACACTTGCCCTCCATTCTGAACAGTCTCCTTTCGACCTGGCTGACTTGACCTTCCAAAAGTCGTTTCTATACTAGTGTTATTTTGACTAGTTTGTCCTTCAGTTTTAGTCTTTTCAGTACTTTCACAAAGTGCCCTAGCCTTCATATTATGACCCTCTATTAACTGAGCACAATCCACTGCATCGGAATACGAATCAAATCGCATTTAGAGCAATAGCTCTAAATAAATATTCTGACAATCTAGCCACAAACTGATTTACTCTAAGTTCTTTCGTAGATACAATGTATGGGGCATATCTAGACAATTGAGTAAACTGTACATCATATTCAGATACCGTCATCCTAGGTGTTTGTTTCAAAGCCTCAAACTCCCTAGCCTTAGCCATTTGCACACTACGAGGCATAAATCTATCCATGAAGGCTTTATCAAATTCCTCCCAACTAAGCGGACCAACATTACTAGGTCTACCCCATATATATAACATAATCTAAAACTGTGCTACATCCTTAAGAGGGAAACTAGCCAATGTTACTAACCTCGTACTTGAAGCTCCTAAAGTGTGACAAATCCTTTCCATGGTGTCTAGAAATCTACGTGGGTCCTCTTCCACAATGGAACTAGTGAATGATGGAGGTTTAACCTTCATAAATGCAGACAACGAAACTGATTCATCTCCTTTATCATAATTCAGATCATCCTCGTTTTCCTCATCTTGCTTTTCTTCATCTATCATATTTGTATTTGGGTCATAATCTAGATCTTGTGAACTTTAACCTTTATGCCCTTCGGCCACACCAGTACAGTGCTTAGTAAATTTTGTAAACTGTTGAGTCAAATTTTGCAATCCAATAGCTAACTCATCCAATGTAATGCCCTCTATAGTATGTCCACTAGCCACGGTGCTATTTGTACTAGCACTCCTTCGATCACACGAACTACAATCACTTGAATGTTGAGAACTCTTCCTCCCCCTTGTCTTATCACAGGCTCAACTTTGAGAGGTAAAAACTCATAATCGCTCGTTCGTCTCTTTGAGCACTTTTAGCTCACCAGCAGCCCTTAAAAATGCTTGAGTCTGAGGTAGCATCTCAAACCTAGACATTGGCAATCAATTCTCCTTTTTTAGTCATCTCTTATAATTATGCAAGGTAGTTTTCTAAGACGTATAAAGAAGTCTACGCATCCTCTTGCCTATAAGCGATGCTGCAGTCACTACCTATAAGCAAGACTCTATGTTGACCCCATTACTCAGCTGCCTGACATGAGAATGCCTAGAACTCGACTAAACCTAGGGCTCTGATACCAAGTCTATAACGACCCTCTTCCTGATCATTACCGACGTCCGACACTTGTAAGAAAACCTACCAAATATTGAACAAGCCTTAGTTGAGATTCTTGTTAACCACTCAAACAGTTTACTGCGTAAATGAATTGACTTGTAGTAATACTATCATTTAATTAAACCGAATAAGAAGTTGTACTTAAGACGTAGCAACTAGATAACAATGTCCGACTCTAGTAAACTTCAAGATAAATTCAAACATCACACTTAGAATTCATTACACAATCTCAAGGTTTTTAGCTATACATCTCTGATACCCTAATAATTTTTATAAGTTTAACTGTTTTACACAACACGACTCCTATGTAGTGGAGAAACTTGGAGTGGAAGTCCAAGAGATGCCATTACCTACGTTGCAACGAGTCAAAGAGGCTGAGGCAATACTCTTGAACTAATCACTTATATGCAAAAAAGGTAAGATAAAAGGGGTGAGTCTCATAGACTCAATGATCATCGGCTCTGTGAGTAAGGCGTAGATGGGAAAAAAGCCAAAGGTAGAAAATTTAAATATTAACAACATGAGAATGCATATAAACAATTTAAACTTAAATAGAACATTTGTGCTGTACATATACCCAAGAGTTTTGATGCAAAGTAATCATTTCAATTAATGTATCAAAGCCAGTGCAAGTGAAAGATTTCTACCCTCGAAATCATTTAACATCCTTCACTCAAATCAAACCAGCATAAGCACACATGCTCTAGTAAAATCAATCATTATCAAAGCTTATACACAAGCTCATAAATCATCTCATCCTTGAGGAATTAAATACAAAATCATTGTATAAATAAAAGAGTTACGAAAAAACTTGTAATTCTCACCATGCGAAAGAATTCATATTTGAAAACCCCAAAGAGATATCACTATCGAGTAACTAATCGTAAATATCAGCCTCTGGACTCGCTTCCACGTAATAACATCCGGGAGGCCCCCCTCCATCGGATTCCCACAGTCATGGCAGTCTCGATGATGTTGGCTTACATCAGAGAAATCATGTGGTCGTAACCACATATATCAAATGGTGGCCTAGCCACGTATATCATCCCATGGCCTTGCCAAGTATATATATCATAGACCGTGGCCTAGCCACATCTAACAACTAGTTAGTGACCCAAAGGTTCTCTAGCTAGAGCTCACTTATGCACAAGGGTCACACTATCCCGATGTGACATTCGACTTACTCTTGAATCTCCCGGTTTGACAAAACCATTTGTAACTATATTTGGGTTTTCAAAAGCTTATTTTAAATCTATTTCCAAAATGCCAATCATGGTGACATGATAAATCCATTTGTAAGACTTTATAATGTAAAACCTTTGCATGAGGTTTAACTATCAAATCAACATGGTGAACATATAGTTTATTCATGAATGCACATCACACAAACAAGTAAGGCACATTTTGAAATAAACCATGGTAAAGTGCTTGTTTCTCGATTTCTAAAATCCTTTACATATATAGTTTATATATATACAAAACATTTCTAAAAGCATGGAATTCACAAGTGCCTAGCATTCTACCAACTCATGCTTTCCAAAATAACAATAAAACTTGATTGCAAATTGTCACGACCCGGTACTCTCCTCGAGCTCGTGACAACCTCCGCGATGTCTCGAGAGACATTCATTACCCGGAATGCCAACCGAAACCTCGCAAGGCTTTAATATCAATTTTCTCACCTCCCTTGCGAGCAACAGTTGTTAATATCATATTTTAAAAGATTATAAGCTATTTCCATACCAAAATAATAAAAAAATAATTTTTGTCTCTCGGGGGTATTTTGGTCATTTTTCCCCAAAATTTTTGAAACCAGCTAATAATGTAGTATGCGAGTGCAAAACACATATTTCATAGTAAAAAATAAGTTTAGATGTCTAAAACATTCATTTAAAGTGAAATTATGACTATTTGAATATAATAAAAATATTCAATAAAATATTCCATTTTCTTATAAAACAATTTTTATAGAGTTATCTGTAGGGAATTTTTGGTAGCGTAAAAGTGAAATAAATTCATACATACTATAATGCAGATAGTCAAAGTATGTAATTAAATTTACAATGACACGTGGGCCCCCAAATAACAAAAGTGAACCAAGGCTGTGAACCTAGGATTTTTGAAGAAGTAAAGCCAACTGTATCCTTCGACGATATCAGCTATCTACAAACTATCTTGAGCCTGAAATGGGTGGAAAGGAGGGTGATGAGATTATATAATCCCAGTGAGTAAACAAACATCATCCAAAATATCTAAAGTCGAGTAAATGGAGATGATTAAAATATTCCATCTCAATATGTATTTCATAACATAAATATTCATTTCATTTAAATAATCAACATGGCTTATGAGTATCTTAAATGCTTGGCTTCTGCCAAAATCATTCTCGGGAATACCTTGGTCGAGGCATTTAACCGAGTTCACCAAGGCTGTTAAAAATTTCATATACACGTAAACATATTTTTAGTTTGAAAAACACAGCCGTTCCTTGACGTTAGCGGAGTTCATCAGCACGAGGTGGTTCGGCATGACGTGAACTCTAACTATACCTCAAGAGATACCCTACGTGCTTCTCCGACCGAGGTACGTATATAACCGAATTCTGTGCCCCTCTAATAGGCTGGTCCACAGAACCCGCCCACTGTAGCAAGCTAAACCCACCATATAATAAAATTTGCGATAGCATGACATGGCAATTATTTTATTTTACAGTCTCTCAAGGCAAATCAACAGTTCATACATTTTTAGCTCATTTAACAATTCAACCATTCATGCCAATATTGCTATAAGCCAATCAATTAGAACCATAAATTTACAACACATCAAGTGGTCTCCAATTACTTTATTTTCAAAGCCATCATTCAATTTCAAAACAATTTATAAAATCATTTCATTTAAACACATTTTGTTTATAAAACCTAAAAATTAACCATTTAAACTCATTTTTCATAAAATTCACAAAATCAAATAAAAAATCACTTTAGATAATTAAAATGATGATAAGGTTACTCATTATTTCGGGAGTCGAATTTTTAAAGTACACCAACTATTGATCCTCGAGTACAATTTCTTTGCCCTTATTGGAGGATTCACCACCTAGACATAATGCACAATCAAGCAATTTACCACATTGGTGCTAAATCATTATAAAACTATATGGCTACATGAAATGGAATGCAAATTGTTCGGATTATCGTCTAAACACGATGTTCTACACAAATTCAATTATGTACCTAAATAAAATGGTATTGGCCTAATTCGATCTATCACTCGATTAATTGGCCAATATGTCAAATTCAACTCCAATTAACTCCATTTTTCTTCCAATTCTCCAAACCATTAAACACAAGTCAAATAGCATAAAATTTAGCAAAATCATCTTCACATTTTCTCTTGGGAATTTCGGACATGGTGGGTGCATCAATACTATGATTTTTCGTACTTGATTTTCTCACCGTAATTCATCATTTCCTAACCAATTCACTTGAAATAAAATCAAATCCACCATCCACACTTTACATAGAAGATTCGGCCAATGATGGGTGATGGGAGGAAGTGAATTTTTCTTGTCGGCTTTTCATGCTACACATCATTAACTAACTAAAAACACTAAAATACATTGAAATCTAACCAAATCAAGCATCAAAACCTCCCTCTAAGGGTTCGGCCAGCAAGGGATTCATCATGATTTCATGTGATTCAACCATGAAAAATAAGAAAAAATGCTTAAGAAAGAGAGATCTCAAGCTTAAATTGAAAAAATCTTACCTTTTTCACTTGTTTCCTTGAACTTTCACACTTTTCCCTTGAATTTTTCCACCTAGGGTTTTGTTCTTCCTTTTTCTTGCTTCTCCTTGGTGAAGCTGACCATAATGAAGAGAAATGGGCTGGTTTTGTGCTAATTTATAAGGAGAATAATAAAGAAATAAAAGCTTGACACTTGTCACCTTACCATTGGTCCATTTTTAAATTCTTAACCATTAAGCTTTCTTTCTCCACCACATAAAATATTTCAATTATCCACAAAATAAAATGTTAATGGATGAAATCCATGGGCATGACAAGTGTTGGGTGTGTAAAATTACAATTTTACCCTTAGGTGGCAAAATGACCATTTTACCCTTAGGTCATGAAAATTCCAATTGGACTCCAAATCGATCCTCGAACTCCGAATCACCATATTAAATCATTTTGGGTTTTTAAAATTCTCAATTTCATCTTAAAATCTCTCTTTGGTCTAGTTGGAGGCTTAATTCAACTTAATTGCACCACTAGGTACACTACCAACTTTTGATGATTTTTCGGAGCTTTCCAAGTATGCAAGCATTCTGTCAATCACATAAATGACATGGCTAGTATTTTATAAAGTCGGGCTTGACACAAATCCATTTAAAAATCACCTACCGAGGCTAACAACACATGCTATCCACAATTGCACTTAAAGAAAACCAGCACGTTTATTAAATGTATATCGATATATAGTTTATGGAACTTTTGAAATAGACACCCCCTACTCACTTCACAATAGTGGGATGCTACATCGTTGTTAGTTCGGGTGCGTCTCTAGCTAATTCTACTTGCTGGTCACCCGTTACCTCCTCCGGTACACCACCACTATAAGCCTTCCTCACTTACACACTTCCTAGCAGCAAATTAAACTCAATATACTTAATTGTACACATATATGGGCAGTACCTTAATCAATGAATCTTTAATCTAGCTTCATGTTTTCATCCTTATTATTCACAATAATGTAACATGCAAGCCTTGAACTCTCAACCAACCAAGTCCAATATAATATAAGGTACCCACATTGCATGTTTACCTTTCGATTTTTATCTTGAATTCCACATACAGCTCATAATTTCCTCACATCCTCGGTCACCATTGCTGCCACAAGCACAAATAATCAATACACATCTTATTTTTCCTTTCCATTTGTGATCTCAAGGTTAAAAACACTTACCCATCATTTGTTTTGTTCAAAATCACCATACTTCTAAGATCAACCCACATGCATGCACCTGGTTCTTTGAATCCTTAAAGATTCTTGCTACTACAAGCACAATCGCACATTACAATCAGTTCACAAGGCATGCATTCAAACAAAATGATAACTTTTACCTTTCTTACCTTGGAATTACAAAGTTGAATCTCCACTTTCTCTTTCAAGCTCTAACAATGGCGTATGGGAGAAAACCTTTAGGTTTTTCTCCAGTTTCTCTAAAACTGAACCTCCCTCTAGCTTTTCTTCTTTCTCCTTGCTCCTTTTTTTTTTTCACTTTCAAAACCAATTCTCTTTTTTTTCTCTCAAAGGTGTAATTTTTCCCAAGCCTTTCCTCAACTTTCTCTTCTTTATTTATTCCTCACTTCTCATTGGACCAATTCATCCCCTACTAAATTTTCATGCACCAATTTCCTCCTTCACTCATTCGCCCAATATCCATCCTCTTTTATTTTCTCCATCTGCCACCTTCACTCCCTCATTCTTTCTTTCTTCATTCTTTATTCGATGCACCACCTTATTCCTCCAATCATATTTCATGCATAACCTTTACTGTGTATTTTATTATAGTTATTCATTAAACCATTCAAGTCACATGCATCCTACATTTTTCTTTCCTCATTTGGCCATCGAATGCACCAATCTCATTACATGCAATAGGTTTCAGTCTCATTCTTCTTTTTACATCACATGGTGGGGGTCCCATATGTTCCCCACTAACGTTCTCCTTTTTGCATGCAATAGTGAATTCACATGCACATCTTATTATCCCAATTTTTCTTCATGTCTCCATTCCTTCCAAACTCACATGTACTATTATTAGTACTTACATCACTAAAATTTTACTCATTAAAATAATATTCTTGAATCAATAAAATAACATTTTATCCATCAAATCATCAAAATTATGGTATAACTCCCCCATTTAGGTTCAACATATAGATTATGTGAGTTTGTCCACCACTCACAATAGGAATATTTTGATATTATTTGGAGAATATTTTACAAAAAAAATGTTATTAAATTTCAAAATTTTCCATTTAAATCTCGGGGTTCCAAAACATTTTAATCTATCTCGATTTAGCTCCATCGCTGTCAAGCCCAGCTCTACAATATTTTTATTATGCCATTCTTATATAAGAATGCATGTTTGCTTACTTGGGTACCTCGAAAATCGTTAAAAGACGGTAATATAGCAAATGGTACAATTAAGTTGAATTAAGCCTTGAACTAGTCCAAATAGAGATTTTTAGATGAAATTGAGAATTTTAAAACCCTAGAATGACTTAAAATGGTGATTCAAAATTCGAGGATCGATTTGGAGTCAAATTGGAATTTTCATGACCCATGGGCAAAATGGTCATTTTGCCACCCGAGGTTAAAATTGGAATGTTGGAAGAAGTTTTTGATCAAGATTGACTAGTTAGAACATAATTTGAGTTTGAGAAGTGAAAAATTTTAATTCCGGCATTTTTTTGAGCATAAGGGTAAAATAGGCATTTTGCCACCCCAAGGGCAAAATTGTAATTTTACACCACCTAACACTTGTCCAGCACATGGATTTTACCCAATATTATCATGGATAATTGAGGAAATTTAAGTGGTGGAGAGAGATTGCTTAATGGGTAAGTATGACACATGGACCAATGGAATGGTGACATGTGTCAAAATTTTCATCCATTTATTATTTAGTTTAAAAATCAACACAAAATCAGCCCATTTCTCTTCATATGGCCGGTCAAAGGAAGATCAAAGCAAGAACAAAGGAAGAAAAGGAAGAACAAAACCCTAGGTGAAAAAATTCAAGGGAAAAGTGTGAAAATTCAAGGAAATAGGTGACAAAAGGTAAGATTTTTCAATTCTAGCTTGTGATCTACCTTTCCTATGCATTCTTTTTCATTTTCCATGGTTGAGAATCAAGTTTGCATGAGGATACCCTTGCTGGCCGGACATGGGAGGAGGAGTTTTGATGCTTGATTTTGCCACGACCCAAATTTCGAGCCATGATCGACGTATGGGCCCAATGGATGTAATCCACTAAGCCCAAACAAGCCTATTAATTTGACATGTTTATCATTCCATCATAAACTGCTAAGTCACATTTCAAAACTTAGAATCAAAATAATACTACATATTGCCATCTCATATTGGCATACCAAACAAGTGTATATACATTGTCTACAGCATGTATCTTAACTATTTACATTAGGTTCATCTATACACAACAAAATAATACTCGAAATTGCAACCCAGAAAACAGAAAGTTTATTGCTGCAACGAGAATGAATTTTGTTGCAACGAGAAGCTACAGTGTCCTTTTCGCTGCAACAAAAAGACAATCTCGTTGTAGTGAGTTTTCGGCCAGTCTACCCTTTCAAAACCCAAGAGTTTCTGACTACAGTGAACATGATTCTTACTGTAGCGAGAAATAAGGCACCAATGAAAAATTTGCCCTTCTTCCCAAAGAAAAACCACCCTGCTAAAATGTTCAAACCAACATGAAATGCATAACAATTTTCTACAGATTAACATGTCAAGTTTCACATGCATTACAACCATATACCATTACTCATTAATTTCCTATATCACACATATTTACATATGTATATATATACATATACCCATCATCATCACGCACACCATCCCATCATCATCATCACCAGCTCATGCACACTCCCTACTCGCACGTGGTTGGGTCATCACTGAGTTATGCGTACTCCCTACTCGCACATAACCGGGTCATCCTCAGCTTATGCGCACTCCCTACTCGCACATAGCCAAGTCAATGTCATTACACAACAATATATTCATATATATATATATATCAACACAATGTGGTAGTGCATGAATCATTAATAGTCACATGTCACAACATAAACCATTTCTCAAGAGCTTGTTCCCAAGGCACTCATTTTTAAGAAAAGTTGTATAAAATCATTCAAACACTTTGTACAAAACAGTCACATTCCTAAAATAGTTTTGATAGGCAGTCCACTCACCAATTTACTGTTGAGCCTTTAGTTGACTCTAATTCCCCTAATGATCCAATTGGAAGGATGGGACTTCATTAGAACCTAGGATCACTTTAGCATAAGCAATAGGTCAATTCACACACTATGAACCCTAAAAGCTATCTCTTAGCTAGCTTTCAATTGCCACATTAAATGGCTATCTATGTTCACTATGTTAATCACTAAAAAAGTAATGAACATACTCAACAATAAAACATCTCTTAATCTAAATTACTAGCCATTATTCATAGCTAAAAATCAAGCTTAATTCATCACTTACCCTAAGGTTCCTTTATAGTTGAATTCTCTTCCAATAGCTTTCAAATCAATGGGGTAATTCTCTCTTTCTCTCTCTGGAATGCCCAACTAGTGAGCGAAAGTATGGAAATAAGATTTATCAAGGGTTTTGAAGTGAAAGAGTGAAATAATACAAGAGTTCTAGTCAAAAGGGCTCAAAAGTATGAAAACTAGAGCTAGAGAGAGAAAACCATGCAAGCTCCATATCAAGCTTCCATGGAGGTTGGAAGCAATGTGAAAGAGAAGAAGAAGAAGAAGACAAGCTACTGGAAAATGAGGGAAGAAGCTGTTGAAAGAAAGTATTTATAGCCAATCTTATCCATTCCCTTGAAATTACCAAAATGCCCTTCCACCAATTAACTTACTCTCTTCTAATCCTTTATGAAATCTCTTTGCTCTTTTGACACCTGGACAAGGTCCATAATGGTCTAGACATACTCGAGTTCATGAAAACTTAAAATTTTAACTCGAGGTGAAAAATGACCATTTTGCCCTATCGTGAAAATCATCAAAATTTTGGTTTCCTTTTCATTTTACCCCTAATTTCACCATCCATTTATGCCTTAGGCCTACTTAGGCCATAATATTGTTTGAAAATCTTACTTTTATGGGCTTGTTAAGGAAATAACGAAATTAACCGTGATCAGGGAAATCGCGTATACTTCCCTTTACAAGTCTATAAAGGTCAAGGTCTCACAGATTTGGTTAGATTTCAATGTATTTTAGTGTTTTTAGTTAGTTAGTGATGTGTAGCATGAAAAGCCAACAAGAAAAATTCATTTTCTCCCATCACCCATCATCGGCCAAATCTTCCATGTAGAGTGGGGATGGTGGATTTGATTTTATTTCAAGTGATTTGCTTAGGAAATGATGAATTACGGTGAGAAAATCAAGTAGGAAAAATCATAGTATTGATGCACCCACCATGGCCGAAATTCCCAAGAGAAAATGTGAAGATGATTTTGCCATATTTCGAATTATTTAACTTGTGTTTGATGGTTTGGAGAATTGGAAGAAAAATGGAGTTAATTAGAGTTAAATTGGACATATTGGCCAATTAATTGAGTGATAGATCAAATTAGGCCAATACAGTTTTATTTAGGTACATAATTGAAATTATATTGAACACCGTATTTAGATAGTTACCCGAGTATTTCACACCCCATTTCATGCATTAGTATAGAGCTTGAATTGGTTTTATAACAATTTAGCACAAATGTAGTAAATGGCTTATTGTGCATTATGTCTAGGTGGTGAGCATTCTGGCAAAAGTAAAGACATAGTACCCGAGGATCAAAAATTGGAGTACTCAAAATTTGACTCCCGAAATAGTGAGTAACCTTACTATCATCTTAATTATCTAAAGTGATTTTTATCCAATTTTGTGATTTTATGGAAAATGAGTTAAATGGTAAATCCTTGTGTTTTGTAATTAAAATGTGATTTAATGAAATGATTTTATAACATTGTCTTGAAATTGAATGATGGTTTGAAAATAGAGTAATTGGAGACTGTTTTCATGTGTTGTAAATTCATGGTTTGAATTGAATGGCTTATGACAATATTTGCATGAATGGCTGAATTGGTATTTGTGTTGAAATATATGAACTGTTAATTTGCCATGAGAGGCTATAAAATAAAATAATTGCCATGTCATGTTGTTGAATTATATTGAATTGGTGGGTTATATATTGGTCGCTGCAGTGGACGGGTTCCGTGGACCAGCATATTAAAAGGGCACGGTAACCCTATTATATTCATACCTCAGTATGAGAAGCGCGGTTTGATAACTCCTGAGGTTAAAACTTTAGAGTTCACTTCACTCTAAACCACCACGTAAAGGTGAACTCAGCCAACGCCCAAAAACGACTATGTTTTCAAAATAAAAACATGATTTATGCGTACATGATCTCTTTTAACAACCTTGGCGGACTTAGTTGGGATAGCTCTCGGCCAAGGTATCCCTGATAACTGAGTATGAGAATGGTTTTGGTAGGAGCCAAACTTTTCAGGAAATCGTAAGTCTCGTTGTTTATTTGGGTGAAATGAATCTATTTTATCTTATTAAAATGAGTTCGAAATGCTGTGAATCATTTTTATGCTAATCTATTTTATCTGTCTCCATTTACTCGGCTTTAGATATTTTAGATGATATTTGTTTACTCATTGGGATTATATAATTTCAGCACCTTCTTTTCCACCCCTTTCAGGCTCAGGATAGTCGGTAGATAACTCATTTCGTTGAGGGCTACAATTGGACTTGCATCTCAAAAATTGTAGGTTTACCGCTTTTGATACTTTTGGTCGTTTGTGGGCCCACATGATACTGTAAATTAAATCTTGTGTTTTGGTTATCTGTATTACAGTATGTATGAATTTATTTAGTTTTTACGCTATAAAAATTATTTACCAATAACTTTATAAATATTGTTTTATAAGAAAATAAAATATTTTATTGAATATTTTTATTATATTCAAATAGTCATAATTTCATTTTAAATGAAGGTTTTAGATGTTTAAACTTATTTTTGATTATGAATTATGTGTTTTATACTCACATACTACATTTTTAGCTGGTTTCGAGATTTTTGAGGAAAAATGACCAAAATGCCCTTGTGAGAAAAAATTATTTTTCTATTGTTTTGATTTAGAAATAGTTTATAATCTCTCAAAACATGATACTTAACAACTGTTGCTCATAGGGGAGATGCGAAAAACTAATATTAAAGCCTTGCGAGGTTTCGGTTAGCATTTTGGGCAATGAATGTCTATCGGGACGTCGCGACAGTTGTCACGGGCTCGAGGGGAGTACCGGGTCGTGACAATTACAGTGGAATCAGAGCTTTTGGTTTTAAAGATTAGAGTTTTTGGGTTTAAAGTTGTTTTAAAGCTGTTTTAAAATTTACAGTGTCAGTATGGCCCCAGGTCAAGTTAAGTTAAGTTAAGTTAAGTTAGGTTAGGTTGAATAGAATGCATGCATTTGCATATAAAAACCTACCTGTTCTGGTGATGCGTAAATAATTAAGAAATTACTGCTTGATTACGTATAGATTTTGAGGTGCGCTGGTGACACACACACCATGTCTAGAAGAGGCGGTAGTCTCGATACCCCTCATAGTGCTAGTGAGGGATCATTAAATTCCACTACCAAGAGCCAATGGCACCCTGATCTAGGTAATCCAGAATGGTTTCGTAATAAGGAAAGCTTTGAGAGTAGCGAGAATTTTGAAAGTGAGAGCAGCTCCGATACTTTGAAAACTATAAAAGATTTCCTTTTGAAACAACCTAAAGAGTACCATAGAGAATGGGCGAGGAAGGCAATTGCAAGGGAAGGTATTTGTCCTAGGAAGGGCATGTCAGTTGTTCAACATCATCCTCTAGGCTATGGGATGAATGTAAAGGAACAACAGGAAAGAATAAGGAGAAAGTAACTGTTGCAAATAATCCCCGTAGAAAGGTGAACGTTGTACGACATTTTCCTCTCGGTTGTGGAAGAAATGCTGCACTGGTGAGTGATAAGGAATGTAGGAGAATACCAAGCTTGGATTGAGGAAAAAAGGAGAAAATCTCAAGAGGAGGAGAACTCGAAAGAGGATCTTAAGAAGGACTTGGAGTAGAATCTTTCGATAAGATCAAATTAAGATGATGATCCTAATGACATGTAATATTTTCGTAGGATTTTGTACTACTTTAACTCTAGGTAGATGTAGAGTAAAGGAGATAATAGTTATCTGTACAAAGAAGATAATAGTTTGGCTTTTAAAGTGTGTGACTATAATGTATTATAAAGTAGCTGTTTAAGTGACTAGAGGTATAAAGGACCATTTGAATTAATGATGTTTGTTGAAAATTATTACTTATCGGAGTATGTGAGTTTTTGATATGACTTCGAATGCAAAGCTAAATAAATAAAATTCTAGTTTATGAGACAAATTGTATCAGAGAAGATGATTCCCAAGCAAACACTTTGAACTAGGGGACTATGTTATAATAAGCGGGTTCAGTGTGTTGTAATTGCACAGGATATTGGGAGACAGTGTGGTAAGACTAACAATCAATCATGGAGATGTGAAATTGGGAATCTTAATTGTAGTTACGATTCGAAAGGATATGGAAGAAATCGATGATGCTTTAGATGACATTTTGAACGATTAATGTGATAAAGTCAAAGATTATAAACTTGAAGGTTAAGGAAGTATAAAATGATGCCATAACATTATAGGAAGATAATCTAATACAAATATGGTCCATTAGAGATCAATGAAGGAACTTGAAAAAGATAAATTTTTTATTAATAAGGATTGTGAGTATAAATGTAGTGAAAGATAAACTATTTTCATGGTCTTTGTACTAGAAGTTAATAAACTATTTGAGTTATAAGACAAGGAAAATGATTAGTAATGGATAATGAAAATATTGGGATACCATAAATAATAAGTAATTATGTGTATGATGATGTATATATTATGAATTCATTACACCATATGGGAAAAATGTCCTAAGGTGGGACTTATTTATGTGAATTTTTGGATATGCTCTAGGAGGGAACTTCAACATCCTAAATTCGAGATATCTTGATCTTATAACTGCAAGGACGAGATGTAATAATTAAGTGAATTATCCACTTTATAAATGTAATTGGTTAAGAGCCTTTTATGGCTAGAAAACACGAGCAAATTGAGAGTGGCATGAAGATGAAACTCATGAGTTGAAGAATGGTCATTGGTTTTGATACTAAGCTTTGTTGTTTGGAGTCTTAAGTGCATTGGGGAGGTATTAAGATAAAGATGATGAGTGAAATTGCAAAGTTTCTTCATTGCCTTATATATTGGCATGTAAGAGAAAGAAAAGTTAGAGAGTTTTTGAGATGGCTACATAAAAATAAATTAACATATGGAGTGTTAAGATGAATAATATGTTGACTAAAGTCAAATCTTAAGAAATAAAGTAAACCTTCTAAAAGGTTAAAGGGGAAGTGAGGGAAAGGTTAGATGAATGTATGAGATATTGATAAGAGATGTCAATACCAAGTGATAAGAGTGTGAATGAAGATTTCAAGGATGATATAGCAAATGAGATATTTTAAGAATCATGTATGTCTCAAGCATTTTCAAATTCCAATTTCCATAATATATTAGGAAAGTTTCATTATCTGACTTCATTATCAAGGTCAACCCCTATCATCCTTTGTTCCACTTTTTCATATGAATATAACATCATTCTTTCTTAACCAATTTACAAATTGTACTTGAAATTGTGGTATTGCATAAAATGCAATGAACAAGTTAAGATAAATCTTTGAGGCATCAATGGGATTATAAAACATACATGAATAATAGATTATAATTCAATAGAGATGACATTGTGATGCAATGATATATAGTATAAGGAAACTTAAGCATATAATTGGAAATGATAAGAAGAGAGTATAAGTATGTAAATGAAGTGGAACTATGCACAAGCATGATGAGAATTTGTATGAATTATGAAGATTATTCTATTGAATCTTGGTTATGGATAGGAATGAACAAAGAGAAATTAGTCTAAAGGCCTTTGAAAACAAAGACCCGTATACATAATGACGAATATGGACATTTGAATGTGCGTGCATACGTATGTGTGGAGTTAGTGATGTACCCAACTAAAATGAAGAATGGTTTTAGTGGTTCGAAATTTGAACTCAATATATTTGATGAGTTGTATAGATAATGTAACAATCAAGAATCTTATCAGAAGTCGATTTATGGCGACCTAAGGAATTTTGGGGAAATAGTTAAGGGAATGTAATCCATAGTGCGATTAAGCCATATGAGATGGATTAATAGGATTAAGAAGATTGAAATTTCCTAAATGCAAGGTAAACATG
Organism: Theobroma cacao; assembly: GCF_053813885.1. Taxonomy (NCBI): domain Eukaryota; kingdom Viridiplantae; phylum Streptophyta; class Magnoliopsida; order Malvales; family Malvaceae; genus Theobroma; species Theobroma cacao. The sequence continues at coordinate 13,327,725 of NC_142646.1, forward strand.
AAGTATGTGGAAATAATTGAAGCCATTAATCTTTCCTAACGTTGAGGATATGTACAGGAATGAGTATGGCATGTTAATGATACCGTAAACTACACAATAGTGTATGAGGATAGGATGAATGAATGAAAGTCGAGAAGTTTAATATGGAATGAAGTAATAAGATAGTGATTGGTATACCTAAATAAGTATAAAATGCGATCGAAATTGATATGATTGAGATGGAGTTATGGTTCAAGTTTAATGATAGTAACAGAAGCATGTTTGGTGTCTAGATATAAGAGATCATAATTGTAAAGGTTACTATTAATCTGATTTTAAAGGATAATAATAGATATAAGTGAAGTACTCGACTTGAATTAGAGGTAAATAAGGTGAACAAATCGAAATTCCTTATAAAGGGTAGGAGATAAGAAGTCGAGCATTAGATGAGAAAACAATACCCTCACCTTTTCTCTGAGTTCACTAAATGAAATTTTGAGGTCAAAATTTTATTTTAAGGGGGGTAGTGCTATCAAGCCCAGCTCTACAATATGTTTATTATGCCATTCTTATATAAGAATGCATGTTTGCTTACTTGGGTACCTCAGAAATCGTTAAAGGACGATAATGTACTAAATGGTACAATTAAGTTGAATTAAGCCTCGAACTAGTCCAAATAGAGATTTTAAGATGAAATTGAGAATTTTAAAACCACAGAATGACTTAAAATGGTGATTCAGAGTTCGAGGACCAATTTGGAGTCAAATTGGAATTTTCATGACCTAAGGGCAAAATGGTCATTTTGCCACCCAAGGTTAAAATTGGAATGTTGGAAGAAGTTTTTGATCAAGATTGACTATTTAGAACATAATTTGAGTTTGAGAAGTGAAAAATTTTAATTTCGGCATCTTTTCGAGTGTAAGGGTAAAATAGTCATTTTACAACCCCAAGGGCAAAATTGTAATTTTACACCACCCAACACTTGTCTAGCACATGAATTTTACTTAATATTATCATGGATAATTGAGAAAATTTAAGTGGTGGAGAGAGATTGCTTAATGGGTAAGTATGACACATGGACCAATGGAATGGTGACATGTGTCAAATTTTCATCCATTTATTATTTAGCTTAAAAATCAGCACAAAATCAGCCCATTTCTCTTCATATGGCCGGCCAAAAGAAGAACAAAGGAAGAAAAGGAAGAACAAAACCCTAGGTGGAAAAATTCAAGGGAAAAGTGTGAAAATTCAAGGAAACAAGTGACAAAAGGTAAGATTTTTCAATTCTAGCTTGTGATCTACCTTTCCTATGCATTCTTTTTCATTTTCCATGGTTGAGAATTATGTTTGCATGAGGATACCCTTGCTGGCCAGACATGGGGGGAGGAGTTTTGATGCTTGATTTGGTTAGATTTTAATGTATTTTGGTGTTTTTAGTTAGTTAGTGATGTGTGGCATGAAAAGCCAACAAGAAAAATTCATTTTCTCCCATCACCCATCATTGGCCGAATCTTCCATGTAGAGTGTGGATGGTGGATTTGATTTTATTTCAAGTGAATTGGTTAGGAAATGATGAATTACGGTGAGAAAATCAAGTAGGAAAAATCATAGTATTGATGCACCCACCATGGCCAAAATTCCCAAGAGAAAATGTGAAGATGATTTTGCCATATTTTTAGTTATTTAACTTGTGTTTGATGGTTTGGAGAATTGGAAGAAAAATGGAGTTAATTGGAGTTAAATTAGACATATTGGCCAATTAATCGAGTGATAGATTGAATTAGGCCAATACCGTTTTATTTAGGTACATAATTGAAATTATATTGAACACCTATTTAGATAGTTACCCGAGTATTTCACACCCCATTTCATGAATTAGTATAGAGCCTAAATTGTTTTTATAACAATTTAGCACAAATGTAGTAAATGGCTTATTGTGCATTATGTCTAGGTGGTGAGCATTCTAGTAAAAGTAAAGAGATAGTACTCGATGATCAAGAATCGGAGTACTCGAAATTCGACTCCTGAAATAGTGAGTAACCTTACTATCTTCTTAATTATCTAAAGTGAATTTTATCCAATTTTGTGATTTTATGGAAAATGAGTTAAATGGTAAATCCTTGTGTTTTGTAATTAAAATGTGATTTAATGAAATGATTTTATAACATTGTCTTGAAATTGAATGATGGTTTGAAAATAGAGTAATTGGAGACTGTTTTCATGTGTTGTAAATTCATGGTTTGAATTGAATGGCTTATGACAATATTCGCATGAATGGCTGAATTGGTATTTGGGTTGAAATATATGAATTGTTGATTTGCCTTGAGAGGCTGTAAAATAAAATAATTATTGTGTCATGCTATTGAATTTTATTGAATTGGTGGGTTATATATTGGTCGTTGCAGTAGAAGGGTTCCGTGGACCAACCTATTAGAGGGGCACGATAACCCTATTATATTCATACCTCAGTATGAGAGGTGCGGTTGGATAACTCCTGAGTTTAAAACTTTAGAGTTCACTTCACGCTAAACCACCACGTGAGGGTGAACTCAGCCAACGCCAAGGAACGACTATGTTTTCAAAATAAAAACATGATTTATGCATACATGATTTCTTTTAACAGCCTTGGCAAACTCGGTTGGGATAACCCTCGGCCAAGGTATCCCTGATAACTGAGTATGAGAATGATTTTGGCAGGAGCCAAACTTTTCAGGAAATCATAAGTCTCGTTGTTTATTGGGGTGAAATGAATCTATTTTGTCTTATTAAAATGAGTTCGAAATGCTGTGAATCATTTTTATGCTAATCTATTTTATCTGTCTCTATTTACTCAGCTTTAGATATTTTAGATGATATTTGTTTACTCACTGGGATTATATAATCTCACCACCCTCTTTTTCACCCTTTTCAAGCTCAGGATAGTCGGTAGATAGCTCATTTCGTTGAGAGCTACAATTGGACTTGCATACTTAAAAACTGTAGGTTTACCGCTTTTGGTACTTTTGGTCGTTCGTGAGCCCACGTGTCACTGTAAATTAAATCTTATGCTTTGGTTATCTGTATTATAGTATGTATGAATTTATTTAGCTTTTACGCTATAAAAATTATTTACCGGTAACTTTATAAATATTATTTTATAAGAAAATAGAATATTTTATTGAATATTGTTATTATATTCAAATAGTCATAATTTCATTTTAAATGAAGGTTTTAGACGTTTAAACTTGTTTTTGATTATGAATTATGTCTTTTATACTCGCATACTACATTTTTAGCTGGTTTCGAGATTTTTAAGGAAAAATGACCAAAATACCCTTGTGAGAAAAAAATTATTGTTCTATTGTTTTGATTTGGTAATAGTTTATAATCTCTCAAAACATGATACTTAACAACTGTTGCTCACAAGGGAGGTGCGAAAACTGATATTAAAGCCTTGCAAGGTTCCGATTAGCATTTTGGGCAATGAATGTCTATTGGGACGTCGCGGCTGTTGTCACAGGCTCGAGGGGAATACCGGGTTATGACAATTGCTCTTTTTTATTCCATTACGACAACCTCAATAAATATTTTTATTTTACTACGTATAAAATATTTGATTCTAAAATATTCCATTCCTCCTTCATTGCTTATTAACTTTTATATTGACCTCTATTGGTCTTAATCTTGTTCTTAAAGTCGTATTACCCATCGTTTTAGGTTATGGGTTGTTATCGATGACATATTGGTTTATTCTAAGAGCCTTGAGGAACACGCACAACATTTAAGAATTGTGCTACAAGCCCTAAGAGAGCATTGATTATATGTTAAATTTTCAAAGGGAAAATACCTCAACCCCCTTAAGTTTTAGTTGAAATTCCAAGCGGGTCCATTAGTTTTCGAAATAGACACTCTGCCCAAAAAATGTAAACATCGTTAACAGAGATTAGGAAAAGACTAAAATGTCCTTACTTTTGTTATTAATTTAAAAAATTATTATGAAATTTAAAAAAATTAAAAAAAAAGTCAATCACCAGCTAGTGCTTTCGAGAAAAAGGAGCATTAAATTGGTGCTCCTAACGAAGGGAAGCACCAAAAAGGTTGTTTTTTTTTAATTAATAAAAAATAATAAAATATATAATAATAATTTAAAAAATAAATCAAGTGTAAAATTATCTTTTTACCTTTGTCATGTCAGCAAGTTGGGGAAATACTAACGGTTGACTAACAGCTGGACCTACATGTCCAGCGAAAAAAAAATTTTGGGATGGGGTATCCATTTCCAAAATTAATGGACCTCTGTGTGATTTTGATTAAAACTTAGGGGTAAGGGTATTTTACCCATTTTCAAAATGTGAGTTTTGGTTGAATAAAGTTAGTTTCTTGGTACACGTGGTGTTTGAATACGGGGTGCAAGTGGATCCCAACAAGGTAAAAGTTATGGAGAATTGGCTGAGGCTAATGTCTATAACAGAAGTCAGAAGTTTTTTAGGCTTAGCCAGAAATTACAAACAGTTTGTGCAAGATTTTTCTAAGATCGCATCCTCTTTGACAAGACTGACTCAGAAAGGAGTTAAGTTTTATTAGTCTGATGCATGCAAGGCTAGTTTTCAGAGGCTCAAAGCCTGTCTTACTTCTACACTTGTGTTAAGCCTGTCGTGTGGATCCGGAGACTACACCTTGTATTGGGACTCATCACAGGTTGGATTGGGTTGCGTGTTGATGCAACAGGGCAAGGTTATAACATACACCTCCCGACAACTAAAGAGGCATGAGTAGAATTACCCTACATACGATCTAGAGATGGCAGCGATCATTTTTGCCTTAAAAATTTGGAGACATTATTTGTATGGAGAGACTTGCAAAATATATATAGACCATAAAAGCTTGAAGTATATATTTTAACAGAGGGATTTGAATTTACGGCAGTGTAGGTGGTTAGAGCTATTGAAGGATTATGACTACACCTTACTTTACCATCTTGGTAAAATGAATGTGGTAGCTAATGCTCTAAGTTGAAAGTCGATGGGGAGCTTGGCACATGTGATTATGGAGAGAGGATCTTTGGTGCAAAGTTTGTATGATATGGGCAATATGGGAGTGCATTTAGAGATTAATCACTCGAACGCCTTTTTGGCTCATTTTAGAATTCAACCTATGTTATTAAGTTAGATTAAGAATGCCCAAGATCAGGGGGAATATATGATAAAGATATGCTGGTCCCAAGTAAATGTGCTAGAGGGGGGTGAATAGCACTTTTTGGCTTTTACAAGAATTAACTTCTAATTGGAGACAAATACAAGATAAAAGAATGATTTAAAGATGAATGAAAAACTTAAAATAGAGCAGATAATCACACTAGAATTTATAGTGGTTCGGTCCAAGATCTACATCCACTACCTTGATTGTTCAACCAAGGATTTTCAAATGATATCACTATGAACAGTTAAATTCACAAACTTCCACCAAGCTTTGCAATGGCTTTTACCAAGCTTAGCCAAAACCTTTCACAATGGTTTTTACTGGGATCAACCAAAACCCAACAACGAACTTTTCTAGGCTAAGTTAGAACCTATACACTCAATCAAGCAATCCAAGCTTGAATAAATTCCCTTAAAATGTCTCTTACACTCTAAGCATACAAGGAGAAGAGAAATAAAGGTGTTCCGATGATCACTGACTTGATCTAAGTGGTACAAAGTGAAGTGCTTGAATCTTTTACAAGGATAGGAGTGAAGTGCAGAAAGAATGCTGAAGATTTTTATAATTTTTTAGCTCTTTTTTGACTTAGAAGCCTTAAATTACTTTTCTAGTTGTTGGAAGCCTCTTAAATACTTGGAAAATCAGCTCTGATAGGTGTTAGGTAGTTTTTGACCATTGGAAACAATTTGGTGGCAGTTCTGCCCTTTAATTTGTCTTCTAGTGCTCAATTCAAATTTTCTGACAAAATGATCTTAGTTGACTAACTGCGCTCTTAGTCAACTAAGTTGTCTCTGTTTTCTGATCCCAATTTCTGGTAGTGAGCACTTAGCTGACTAACTTCCTTCTTAGTTGATTAAGTTGTTTCTGTCTTGAAGTCCAGATTTCTGGCAATAGCCTTTTAGTAGACTAACCTACTTCTTGGTCGACTAAGTCTTCCCTGTTTCTCAAACCTCTTGAGCCCTTCAACTTATAATTTGAATTTTAGCTGACTAATACCTTCATTATCCAACTAAGAGGCTTCTGTTTTGTTGATCAATTGTAGCTCCCTTATTCATATAATTTTTGATACATGCCTTTGAATGATTTATTTATTATCGGCATACAATTTTTGTCTTGCACACTTAAGTAGAGATATTAGACACAAATGAATGGGAATGTTTTATTATCATCAAAAACTAATGGAGCCAACAATCTCCCCCTTTTTGATGATGACAAAACATTCCTTGATTAATAGCATGGTGTCCATTGGTTCCTTTTTTTGCTACAGAAAATGGAGGTTTTCCTCCCCCTAAGTGTGAGCTCCCCCTTAGTGTGTGCATATTTTACTTATTCATTTCAGTAAGTTCTTATTTATGACATGTATGAATTCAGACTTTTGACAAAATATATTTATACAGGCTTATGGAACAATTAACAATAGGTGACAAGATGACAGAATATCAATATTTCAGCTAACTGTCTGTCATTAGTATATTGTTATCAGATTTTATCTAGGCCATTAATCATTAAGCAGAAATAGCATATTCAGCATCCATATACGTTCTTCAACCACATTCCACTCACAATATCATAACAAAAATTAATTATCATTATAACATCCTAATATCAGTACCAAATCATTAAACAGTAGTAATCAAAATACCATAAACATCAGGAACATATTTGATTGTTTAACCATCAGTAAAATAATATAAGTAACTTAACAGCATCCCATTTTCATAAATATAACACCATAAAGATAAACATAAACAACAAAGTTAAATTCAGATGTTCAACTGTCAACAGACCAAAAACAGCAAAAACAATAGTCATTGTTTTGTTCTTAAATTGCCCCTAGATAATTTCTACCCTCTATCTTTCCCTAAGTTTTCTATAATTTTCCCCCTTTTTGTCATCATCAAATAGAGAAGTGTTCACTAAGTTTCTAAAGAGGGTGAAGGGGTAAGTTGATCTGCGCCATAGAAAACATTAAGGGGTTCAGAAGATGGTTTTGGAGGTGATTCTGTGGTGAGGGTTCAAGGGATGACTTCTTAGAAATTTCAAGGGGGTCTTGAGGAGAAGAGATGGCTGATGGTCTAGCTTTTTTAGCAATTCAAGAGTATTTCCTTCTCTTGAGGAATTAGGTCTTGATTGCCATTGTCTTCTTACATTTACCAAATGGTTTAGACTTGGCTTGTGGAGCAACAACAACTTTTTCTTTTCTTTTCCCAAATTGTTCCTTTAAAATTGAAACTAGTTTAGGGGATTCTCGTGGAGATGTTGACTTTTATGCTTTCCCTTTAGCTGCTTCCTTTTTAGCTTGTTCTTCTCTAACCATTTAGTGGAAGACATCCATTATTGAGACTTCCTCTGAATTGAGAGGAAAAGGCTGCTCTTGTTGAGGTTCATGATGGGATGGAGGAATTTCACCAAGTGAGCCAAACACTTCAGTACCTTGTTCTAATTCAGCTTTCTTTTGTGGCTCAGGTGAGGGGGATTTCCTTGGTTGATCAACTTCAGGTTCATAACCCTCGGCATAGATGGCTGAACCTTTAGCATCCTATCCTGTTGGTGTAGGGCTTGGAGTGGCAGAGGTGTTTGTAGCTACAGGTTCAAGAGGCATTTTTCCTTTTTCCTTCAACACATTTTCCAGTTCTACCAATTTTTCTTCAATTTTTGCATCCTCACAACCTGGTCAGCAAGCTTTCCATCAATTCGCATGAGCAGATTGAAAACCATTTCATTTGAGAATTGTGAGGGGGTTGCCTCTAACTGAGCAAGAAGAGAAGACTCTCCTCTTAAAGTGACCTTAGGGGTTTTAACAAATTTTTCTCCATCAAGCTTATACCCATCTTAGGTAGACTCCCAAGGCAAATAGCTTGGTCCCTGCTCTTCACTTTATGCAATTCATACCTAGAGCTCCAAATTCCTTTTTTCTGTACTAATGATGTAATGATATTTCCATAAGGCAGATTTATTTTTCTGAGTCGACAAACTCCTCTCATTCTCTCAATCATGAATCTACCTAGATTAAGTGGAGCACCATTGAAGACATGTTCCATTAGCCATAAGTCTTGAAGACAAATGTAGCTAAAACTGCCACCTCTTCCATGAATATTCGCAGCAATAAAGTTATGCAAAGTTCTAATCTATGGACTTTTAATCAAACTAGCATTACTCTTTAATGAATATTTTTCTTTCCTGCCTATAATTATCTCTCACAAACAAGTGGGATCATAGTTTTCAAGCATCTCATAGTAACCATCTTCACTTTCAATTATAAGCCAATTTCCTAAATCGACAGTAGTCACAACAAATTCTTTTCCATTTAAAAAGACATTCAGACCATCATCAATATAATCATCAGAATCTTCAAGTTCATCCTTATCTAATGCTATGCTTGCATAAAATTCTTTCACCAAACTAGCACTATAGGTTCGATTCTTAAAAGTGTTAAAATCCTTCAGTTTCATTTCTTCAAAATAATATGATAAAACAACTTGAATTTTAGGGGCTTCATCAAAGCTGTTCTAGTCTATGAATTTTCCACATGTAATTGGAGCATTCCCTATTTTCTTGAATCTATCTTCATGGGCTTTATTCCTAAATCTAGAGGATGAAATATTACCTTTCTTGGAGGATTTACCATTCTCTTTCTTCTTCTCTGTTTTGTATTCTTCATAGTCTACTTTTTCCCAAATTTTTCGATCTCAGAGGCAGACATACTCTTCTTTTTCTTCTTCTGAGATTCAACTTGTCCACTTTCCTCCTTTGGTTGTTTAGCCATTTTCTTTTCTAGAATTTCTTTAGTCTGTGATGATTTTGCCAACTAGTTTAGAGATTTATGGCTTAGGGTTTTGTGGGTTTAAGAAGGAGGAATTTTTGTTTCAGTAAGGTCAGTTTTAGATGAGAGAAAATGAAGTGAGAATGTGTTAAGAGAGGCTGAATTCTATCAAAACTGTCTGTCTCCCCCTCTTTAAATACATTCAGTAACTCCTTTTTTAAAATTTAAAAATTTCCCTCTTAAATTTTATTTTTGGTGAGACATTTTTTCTTTTTTGTTCCATCACTCGGTAGGCAGTTTCTTTTCATTATTTAATTCCTCCTTTCTTTAATTGACTGAGTCTTATTATTTAAAGAGACAAAATGCTCTTAGTTGATTAAGTGACTTTCTTAGTCAACTAAGCGCCTATTGTCCTTTGAGCAAATTTCATAATTTTTCCTAAAGCTCCTACGCACTAACCATTCCTAAATTTCTCCTAATCTCATAAAATCTTTCCTCATTTAGAGGCTTCTTGAATATGTCAGCTAATTGTTGTAGAGTATTAACAAACTCAACTTAATATCACTTTTCACTACATGATCTCTAACAAAGTGATGCCTAATCTCGATATGCTTAGTCCTAGAATGCTGTACAGGATTTTTTGAAATGTTGATTGCACTTGTATTATCACAATATATTGGTATGTTATCCATTGTTACTCCAAAGTCTTTTAGTTGTTGTTTAATCCACAAGATTTGAGCACATCAACTACCTAGAGAAATATATTTGGCTTCAGCTATAGAGAGAGCAACAGAATTCTGTTTTTTACTTGACCATGACTATTAAATAAAGTAGTGATCTGATCATACCTTTATAGAGCTTTTGATTAACCTCTTTTCCCTTTTCATCAACATCAAGTTTGGTGGAAGGACTCATTGGTGTGCTAATTGATTTTAGCTTCAGCATGTCAAACTTTTTAAGCATGTCTTGAATGTATCTATCTTGGCTGATGAAAATTCCTTCCTTACTTCGTTTGATTTGGAGTCCAAGAAAGAATTTCAGCTCTCTCATCATGCTTATCTCAAATTCACCCTGCATTTCTTCAGCAAAGTTCTTGCATAATGCCTCATTAGTTGCACTAAAAACAATATCATCCACATAGATTTGAACAACAATTAAATCATTTAAGTATCTTTTAATAAACAATGTTGTATCAATGCTCCCTCTAACATAACCTTTTTTAACTAAGAACTTAAAAAGTCTTTCATACCAAGCTCTTGGAGCTTGTTTTAGTCCATAGAAAGCCTTATGAAGTTTGAGCACATAATCTAGTTTTTCATAGTCCTCAAATCCAGGGGGTTGTTCAACATATACTTCTTCTTAAAAGAAACCATTTAAAAATTCACTTTTTACATCCATTTGAAACAATTTAAAGTTCATAAAACAAGCAAATGCAAGCAACAATCTTATAGCTTCTATCCTAGCAACAAGTGCAAAGGTTTCATCATAGTCAATTCCTTCTATTGGTTATACCCTTGAGCCATTAACCTAGCTTTGTTCCTAATGACATTTCCTTGCTCATTTACCTTATTTCTAAACACCCATTTTGTTTCATCAATAGGGTGATTTAAAGGCCTAGAGACTAATGACCACATAGTCTCTTTTGAATTGATCAAGTTCCTCTTCCATGGCTATTACCCAACTTTCCTCTTTTTCTGCTTCTTCAAAGCTCTTAGGCTCAATTTCAGATATGAAAGCAGAAAACTAACATGTCTCTCTAAGTCTTCTCCTAGTTTTGACACTTTGTGTAATATCTCCTATGATCAGCTCTTGTGGATGGTCTTTTACATATTTCCAGCTTCTTGGAAGGTCATTATGTTGATTTTTGGTTCTTTGCACTATTTCTAAAGGTGGAGGTTCTATTTCTCTTCCTAGGGACTTTTCTTCATTGTTTTTCTTGTCATCTAAATTCATTTATTCCATTTGTCTTTCAAGATCATCCGTATCGTCTTCATCAGCAGGAATTTCCTTTTGCAAGGCATTTGATTCATCAAAAACTACATGGATTGATTCTTCAACAGTTAAACTCCCTTTGTTAAAAACTCTATAAGCCTTTGAGCTTAATGTATATCCTAAAAATATTGCCTCATCACTTTTTGCATCAAACTTTCCTAGAGGATATTTTCCAATGTTCAATACAAAACATTTATAACCAAAACTCCTAAAATGAGAGATATATCGTTTCCTACCCTTGTAAAGTTCATATGGAGTCTTTGATATCATGACTCTAATTGAGACTCTATTAAGGATATATGCTGATGTGTTGATAGCTTTTGCCCCAAAATATTTTGATAAATTATTTTCAAAAAGCATAGTTTGAGCCATCTCTTTTAAGGTTTAGTTTTTCCTTTCTACAACTCCATTTTGTTCGGGTGTTCTAAGTGCAGAAAAATTATGATCCAACCCCTTTTCATTGCAAAAGTTTTCAAACTCATCTCTTTCAAACTCACCATCATGATCACTCATAATACTAACTATGACAAGTCCTTTTTCATTTTCAACTTTCCTACAATGATTTATAAATGTTGGTAGTGCATCATTCTTATGAACAAGGAAGTAGACCCAAGTATACCTAAAGTAGTCATCAACTATGACAAAGCCATATGATTTTCCTCCTAGACTAGTTGTGCTAATTGGCCTAAATAGATCAATGTGCAGCAATTCTACTGCTCTAGAGGTGGACACATTCTTCTTACTTTTGAAAGATGTTCTAACTTTTTTTCCTAGTTGGCATGCATCACAAATTTGATCATATTCAAATTTAAGCTCAGGCAATCCTAGAACAAAATTTTTTCTTATCAATTTTGAAATGGTATGCATGCTTACATGACCAAGTCTCCTATGCCATAATCGGCCATCATTTTCAACATTTGCTATAAGACATGTTTCACAATTCACCTCAAGATCTTTAAGAAATAAAACATACATATTCTTAATTCTTTTTCCTATAAATGAAACTTTGTTAGTACTTATATCTATTACTTCACATTTATTTGAATCAAAGCATACCTTAAAACCTTTATCACATAATTGGCTGATACTCAATAATTTGTGTTTCAAACCTTTAACCAACAACACATGACTAATTTGAGCTTGGGAGTTCTTACTAATGGTTCCTATACTATAAATTTTACCTTTAGAATCATCTCCAAAAGAAACAGGACCTCTCTTTTTCTTGTCCAGCTGAGCAAACAACATTTCATTTACAGTCATGTGTCTTGAGCAGCCATTGTCCATATACCATGGTTCCTTCTCCTTTGGTTGAGCTCTTGTACATGTGTCTTTTTGGGTTGGCTCAACCTACAAAACAAATTTTCAATTTTTCTTAATAGGTACCCATACCTTGATAGGTCCTTGAAGGTTAGTTGCAACATAGGATCCTTTTGGAACCCAAATTTTTCTTGTTTTCTGCATGCTTCTGTTTCTATAATAGTCATAAGATACATGTCCAAAATTTTCGCAATTATGACATCTAGATGAAGCATTATCAAAATTTTTCTTAAAATATGTGTTCTTCCTTGATGTTTCTTTCCTCAAACTTTTAATATTAGCATTTTCTTCAATTACCTTTTGTAAAGCTTCTGTTCTATTTTCCAATTCCAATTTTAGAGTTTCAAACTCTGTTTTTGAATGCTCTAATTCAATTTGCAAAAAATTACTTTGCTCTAAAACAGAATTGAAGTCATGTTTTATTTTTTGCAAATTAGTCTTAAGAGATGCAATTTTTCTTTTCAAAGTTTTATATTTTGATGCAAGTTTCTCAAACTTATCATAAAGACATTCATATTCCTCTTGTAGTTCATCAATTGAAATATCACAAGGGGATGAAGATACCTCGGATTCATCATCCCTTGCCATCAGACATAAATATGCTCTTTCTTTAGCTTTTTCTTCATCATCATCAGAACTTAAAGTATCACTATCTGACCAAGTAGCAGCCACCATTGCCTTCTTTGATTTTCTATTTTTCTTTGGAGTTTCCTCTTTCAGCATGGGGCATGCAAACTTGAAATGTCCAGGCTTCTTGTATTCAAAGAATATAAGTTTTTCCTTCTTGCTGGACTCAATTTTATTTTTGGTTCTCCATGAAGAACCTTTATCTCTTCTATGCCCTTTCTTAGCCAATCTTCAGTTTCTTTAGCCTATAAGCTTCCTAAACCCTTTTGCAATCATAGCTAGTTCCTCATCATCATCACAAGATAGACTATCCAATTCTTCTTCTAGGATGCTCGCTTTTAAGGCAATACTTTTCTTCTTTTCCTTTGCTTTTCTTTTGTCTTCCTTTCCCTCTTCCTTGAGTTCCAGCTCGTGAGTGAGGAGAGAATCATAAATTTCATCTAGAGTTATAACACTTAAGTCCTTAGCTTCAAGGATGGCAGTCACCTTTAGCTTCCAATTTTTTTGTAGGCTTTTAAGGAGTCTTTTAACAATTTCATGTTCAGGAATTGGTTGGCTTAGCTGACTCAATTTATTTGTGATGTTTGTGAATCTATCTAGCATGCTAGTGATATCTTCATTAGGTTCCATCTTAAACATCTCATAATTATGGGTTCAAAGAGTTATCTTGGACTCCTTAACTTGTGAAGTCCCTTCATGAATAATCCTAAATTTATCCCACACTTGTTTGGCTGTGGAACAGCTTGACACCTTATTGAATTTAGTGGGAGTTAAAGCACGATGTAGTGTATTGATTACCTTAAAGTTTGTTTGGACGTTTTTGGTTTAAGCTTCGGTCCATTCAAACCTTGGCTTAGAAATCATCTCGTTAGTTACAACATTTAAGGTTGAAGGAATAAAGGGACCATCAGTTATGACATCCCACATCTCATAATCTATTGCTCTAATATATATTGACATCCTAGTACTCCAATATGGGTAATTTTAGCCATCAAACAGAGATGGTCTATTTGTGGACTGTCCCTCAGCAACTACTGATTTTTGAAGAGCCATTTGTATCTTTCCAAAGGGTGTTAGACCTTAAGAACAGGAAACTTGCTCTGATACCACTTATGGGTCCCAAATAAATGTGCTAGAGGGGGGTGAATAGTACTTTTTGGCTCTTACAAGAATTAACTTCTAAATGGGGACAAATACAAAATAAAAGAATGATTTAAAGATGAATGAAAAACTAAAAACAGAGTAGACAATCACATCAGAATTTATAGTGGTTCGGTCCAAGACTTGCATCCACTACCTTGATTGTTCAACCAAGGATATTTAAATGATATCACTATGAACAGTGAAATTTACAAGCTTCCACCAAGCTTTACAATGGCTTTTACCAGGCTCAGCCAAAACCTTTCACAATGATTTTTATCGAGATCAACCAAAACCCAACAACTAACTTTTCCAGGCTAAGTTAGAACTTATACACTCAATTAAGCAATCCAAGCTTGAATAAATTCCCTTAGTGTGTCTCTCACACTCTAAGCATACAAGGAGAAGGGAAATAAAGGTGTACCTATGATCATTGACTTGATCTAAGTGGTACAAAGTGAAGTGCTTGAATCTTTTACAAGGATTGGAGTGAAGTGCAGAAAGAATGTTGAAGATTTTTGCAATTTTTGAGCTCTTTTTGGATTTGGAATCCTTATATTACTTTTCTAGTTGTTGGAAGCCTCTTAAATACTTGGAAAATCAACTCTGATAGGTGTTAGGCAGTTTTTGATTGTTGGAAATAGTTTGGTGGCAGTTCTGTCCTTTAATCTGTCTTCTAGTGCTCAATTCAAATTTTTTTATAGAATGATCTTAATTGACTAACTGCGCTCTTAGTCGACTAAGTTGTTTCTGTTTTCTAATCTTAGTTTCTGGCAATGAGCACTTATTCGACTAACTTCCTTCTTAGTCGATTAAGTTATTTCTGTCTTAAAGTCTAAATTTCTATCAATTGGCTCTTAGTTGACTAACCTACTTCTTGGTCAACTAAGTTTTCTTTGTTTCTCAAACCTCTTGAGCTCGCCAACTTCTAATTTGAATTTTAGCTGACTAATACCCTTCATTATCCAACTAAGAGGCTTCTATTTTGTTGATCAATTGTAGCTCCCTTATTCATATAATTTTTGATATATGCCTTTGAATGATTTATTTATTTTTGGCATATAATTTTTGTTCTGCACACTCAAGTAGAGATATTAGACACAAATGAATGGGAATGTTTTATTATCATTAAAAACTAATGGAGCGAACAAGATATTTGGAGATATAAGTGAAGATAAAGCTCAAGACTTTGTGTACAACATAGATGGTTTGATGAGATATTGATCCTGAGTACACGTGCAAATATGGACAACTTGAGAAATGAGATTTTGGCAGAATAGCATTTGGCACCCTAGTGATACACCTTGGAGCTACCAAGATGTATCATGATTTGAAGTCTCTGTATTGTGCTAGGATTCGACCTCATGCTTAAATAAGGAAATAATAAAAAAATTAAAAATATAAGACAGCAAAAAAATAAAATAATATTTAATCAGAGAAATAGTCGAATCCTACAGGATCAATATTGTGTTTTCATGTAACTTTCAAATTAATTATGAACACTCATATGTTTAAGAGTTACATACCTTACTCTAGATATCGTAATCAAGAGCAAATTAAATCCAAAATTTTTGCTTTTTCACCTTTAGGATTTGTCAAATCTTCAGCTACCCAAGTGTTTGACCTCTAACAGTAATCCACATAGTGACTGAATAAAACCTTCTCAAAGATAGGATTTTACTTGTGCTAGCAAGTTTTGTTTCTAAAACAAAAGACAAAAAGTTCTTGCCGAATCTTATTTTTTGTTAGACGAAGAAAACTATTTTTCTTTTCTTATTTTATGAAAAGGTTGAGAAGTGGTTTGAGGCTTAGAGTTTTAGTTTTCTAACGTAACATATTTATAGGCCAAACTAATTTGTAACCCTAAATACAACAGTTGTATTTTAATTTAATTAAGTATTTGAGAACTTAATTAATTTCTCAATTTATTTTGGTCTTTTTCCATTAAGTTCAATTTAATTAATTATTCTTATTTAATCTCAATCATTTTACTTAATGTGTTTGACCCATTAGGCTTCTAGCATGTTGGCAATAAATATAAATCATAATGAAATAGCAATTTAATAATTAATTTATATTTATAGATCTTGAGCGGCATCTAGCAATACATCATAACCACCAAAATGTTAGAGATTCAATTAAAGAATTTGACAAAGCCTTTCAGTGATAAGCCTCTCAATGCAATATGGTCCTTTCATCAAATATCTTGGATATGTCATTAAGTATCGCTCGGTGTCTACTTATGACATTCCATATTAGTTCTCACAATTCATGACTAACCTTATGAATTTAGGAAACTAACTTTCCTTAAATTCATCATGCTTTGGCCAAAGACTTTATACAAGTTAATCAAGAATTGAGAACAAGCGAGATACATCCCTTCATATCACTTGGGGTGATAAATCCTCTATTGACCACTCATCCACCTTCGCATGCTTCATGGCATACTCAAAAACACCCTATTTAGGCATCTGGTCGCCTCTATACCCATAAGGGTGAAATCAAAGTATGTCATTCGCCATACAAGATGACCTGGTGTCTTAAGTCCAAGGACTAGTTGCACGACTATCACATGAGAACATTTTCAATAGACACTTGAGTGAAATACCAAATGAAGTTCTTATAGCGGGTCATGTTCAGTGAACTTGTTCTTTAACAAGCACCTACATGTTATCCTCAAGTATCCCATATACTTCAATCTATGAGATCGATTACTTACTTCCCAAGTAAGGAGGGTTAACATGTACCAATCTTTGAGCATTATCAATGCCCTATCTTGAGAATACAATGACCAGGAACAATTTTAGGAACATGGCTTTGATGCATATTGATCTCATAATTGTAACAACTTTATAATTCTCTTGCAGGGCCTTTATGTTCCATGGGCTTTATCTAATTAGTACTTAATAACTCCTTATTATTGCACTAACATAAAGGAAAACCTCTATCACATATAGTTATGCGATTAAGTATGCATTAAATGACATTATATATATTTTTTGATCAATCCAATTGGCTCAAGGGCATATACCAACATATTGGTGGTTAGGATTAAAAAGAGATGTGGTTGAGTATGTCTCTAAGTGTTTAACTTGCCAACAAGTGAAAGTTGAGCATCAGAGACCATCGAGACTGTTGCAATCGTTATTGATACTTGAGTGGAAATGGGAACATGTAGCAATGGACTTTGTAATGAGTTTACCATGAGCTAGAGGTGGCTATGATCCCATTTGGGTGATAATTGATCGGCTAACTAAGTCAGCTCACTTCATACCGATCAAGACTAAGTATAAAGCAGCTCGGTATGCTCAAATCTATGTTAATGAGATTATAAGGCTACATGGGATTCCAGCTCAAATCTTGTTTGATAAAGGATCGTAGTGTCACGACCCAAATTTCGGGCCATGATCGGAGCATGGGCCCAATGGACATAGTCCACTAAGCCTAAACAAGCCTATTATTCTGACATGTTTATCATTCCATCATAAACAGTTAAGTCATATTTCGTAACTTAGAATTCAAAATAATACTACACATTGCCATCTCATACTGGCATACCAAACAAGTGTATATACATTGTCTACAACATGTATCTTAACAATTTACACTAGGTTCGTCTATACACAAAAAAATAATACTCGACTTCCAGCGGAGGGACTCGGACGAATGCACAGCTACTGAATGTCGAGACACCTACCAAATGATGGATACAAGTCTACAAGGACATCTCGTCCTAGTTACCAGCTACCTCGTGATCTGAAAACATGAAGTTGAAAGTGGTGAGTATAAACCTAGTAAGTGAACAAGAAAGGGAACAAGCATCCATAAGGAATCTTTAATGAAATCATGATGCATTCTTTTTCAAAACAATGCAATTTGTTGATATTCTTATTAAAAACCCCTCGTCAAGCCCTTAAATGATTAATCATTTCAAAATCATGAACCATACATAACGAACCATTTGAAGAATGAAGGCTTCAATATTACACAAGTAAGTCAAATACGACAACGAATCTTCGTTGCAGTGGAAAGGCATTCTCGCTGCAGCGAGAATGAATTTTCATTGCAACGACGTTGGGATTTAGTTATTAGCCGAATGAGAGTTTCTCAACTGGCCGAGGGTTTCTCACTAAACCTCCTCATTTTAAACTTAACTTATTTAATCCTTAATGTTGGAAGTCCATGCTCCGATATGGTAGTAAAGAAGTGAAAGATAGGGCGGTAATTTGACAAGATAGGAGACCAAAATAGAAGATTTTTCACTGCAGCGAGATTCTTTCTCGTTGCAGCGATATTATAACCCAAAAACAAAAGGTTTCTCGCTGCAGTGAAATTCAGCTGATGAAATAAAGAGTTTTTCATTGCAACGAGATTCCTTTTCGTTGCAGCGAGAAGCTACAGTGACTATCTCGCTATAGCGAAATACATTCTCACTGCAGTGAGAACTAGTTCTGGTGAAGGTTCTCAAACCCGAGAGTTTCTCATTGCAGCGAGAATGAATTTTGCTGCAGTGAAAACAGAGCAACAAGAGAAAAGTTTCCCCTCACTCAACAAAAAGGCCATCTTGCTAAATCAACAAAATCAACTTACAACACATGAAAAATCCCAAAGTGCAATGTATCAAATTTATCATATATGTCAATCATATATCACATTCATAAGTTTTCATTTCATAAGTCTTAATATGCATAATTACATAGATAAACATCAAAATCATCATAATCACACCCGGCTCATGTACATCCCCCCCACATCGTGCACATAGCCAGCACCATCATGTGCATCCCCCCACATTGTGCACAATCAGTGCCATTGTGTACATCCCCCCACATCGTGCATACGGGCACTATCATCATTTATCTCTCATGCCACCATCATCACCGGCATGTGCATCCCCCCCATATCGTGCACACACATGGTTACAGTCATTATACACAATATCATTCATCATGCACAACACACACATTTATATATCATCATACTACAATAGTGCATGAGTCCATAGCAATCACATATCACAACATAAAACCATTTTGCAAAAGCTTGTTCCCTAGGCACTTGTCTTTATGAAAAACTTGATAATTCATTCAAATGGGTGGCAAATACATTATATTTCCCAAAACAAGTTTTGAAGGCAGTCCACTCACCAATTGATTGTAGAGCCTTTAGATGACTCAAATTCCCTTAATTGTCCAAATGAGATGATGGGGCTTCCTTAGAACCTAGGATCACATTAGCATAATCAATAGGTCAATTTACACATTATGAACCCTAAAAACTATCTCTTAGCTAGCTTTCAATTGCCACATTAAATGGCTATCTATGTTCACTATCTTAATCACTAAAAGTAATGAACATAGTTAACAATCAAATAGCTCATAAATCCCAATTACTAGCCATTTTCTGCAGCTAAAAACCAAGCTTAATTCATCACTTACCCTAGGGCTCCTTTCTAGTCAATTCTCTTTCAATTGCTTCCAAATCAATGGGGTAATTCTCTCTTTCTCTTTCTATAACGTCCAACTAGTGAGAGAAAGTACATAATTGAGATTTATCAAGGGTTTTAAAGTGAGAGAATGAAATAGTACAAGGGTTTATGGAAGGGTGCACCAAAAGCATGAAAATTAAAGCTAGAGAGAGAAAGTTATGGAATCTTGAAGAAAACTCCCATTGAGGAATTGAAGAAACGTGAGAGGGAAGAAGGAAGAAGAAGACAAGCTGCTGAAATTTCAAGAAGGTGCTGGAAATTCAAGATATTTATAGGCCAAACTTATCCATTCTCTTAAAATTATGAAATTGCCCTTCCACTAGTTAACTTACTCTCCTTCAATCTTTTATATAATCTTTTTTTTCTTTTGACACTGGGACAAGGTCCATAATGGTCTAAACATACTCAGGTTCATAAAAACTTAAAATTTTAACCTGAGGTGAAAAATGACCATTTTGCCCCTATCGTGAAAATTATTGTCATTTCTAGTTTTCTTCATGTTTTCATCATTACACATCATTTATGCAGTCTTATGACTATTTAGGCCTTAAAATATCATAAAACTTTCTTTTGGAAGCTTATTAGAGAAAATGACGAAACTACCCCTAGCTCGTATTATTACATCTATCCTTAGTTACAAGCCTATAGAGGTTGGAGTCTCACACGCAGTTTGCGAGCCAATTTTGGAGGAAATTGCAAGAGGCCTTGGGCATAAGGTTGGATTTTATTACGACCTTCCACCCACAGACGAATGGCCAATTTGAACTCACTATTCAAACGCTTGAGGATATGTTGAGAGCAATTGTGCTTGACTTTAGGGCTTTATGCAATCATTATTTGCCTTTGGTTAAGTTTGCATATAACAACAGTTACCTAGCCATGATCGGTATGGCTTCTTAGAAGGCTTTGTATGGTCAAAGATGTAGATCACCTATTGGTTGGTTTAAAGTTGGGGAACAAAACGTCTTAAGGCCAAATATGGTCCAAGAAGTGGAGCTATACATCTAGGTGATACGAAGAACGATGATAACGGCTTAAAGTCACCAAAAATCTTATGCTGATAATAGGCAAAAACTTTTAGAGCTTGAAGTTGGTGACTATGTGTTTTTGATAATCTCTCCAACCAAAGAGGTTAAGAGATTTGGGCAGAAAGGGAAATTGAGCCCTAGATACATTGGACCTTTTAAGGTACTAGGGTGCGTGGGCGTAGTTGCTTATCATTTGCCATTACAACCTAGATTGTCCTTGTTGGGTGAGAGCTGATCATGCATCAAATACAAATAAAATGCAACGAAAATAAATTTAAAAAATTAAATTTGCGCCTCACCCTCCTAGGATCTCTTTCATGCTAAATTGAGTACAGAATTAAATTAACAATAAAAGCATATGATCATATCACTTTGCCTAAATAACAAAGGTTGATGAATCCTTTGTTAAACCACCAAATCAGCCTTCAAAAAGATTAACCACCTAAGCCCGGTTATTGCAAACCAAAGCTGTCCAAGGAATCTTTGTGCAGCCTCTAATGGTGATCCACACCAATGAATGAGAAAATCCTTCGGTAAGGATTGGGAGTGCTAGCAAAGATGAGTTTCATAAACTCATAATCAACACAAAATTTTGGGGCTGAACACACAAAAAAAGAAGTGAATGAAAAATAATTTTTCTTCACACAATGAACGGCAAGACAAAAGAATTTCTAATGTGCCGTTCACTCCTCTCTCTTTTTTCAGTCGTTTTCCACTCTCTTGTTTGGAGGCTATATCAAGGTATTTATACCTTGGATTAATTTTAAACCCTAATTACAAAACTATTTTGTAATTGCCAATTAATCCAATAATTTGATTAAATAATTTAATTAAGTCCTTAAGAAACCCAATTAACTTAATTGTTTAATTTAATCAATTAGGCCTAATAACTTAATTAAATAATTTAATTAATTAAGCCCAATAATTTAATTAAACAATTTGAATCAACTAGGCCTAATGACTTAATTAAACAAATTCAATCAATTAGGCCTAATAACTTAATTTTTTAATTTAATTAATTAGGCCCAATGACTTAATTAAACAATTTAATTAATTAGGCCCAATGATTCAATTAAACAATTTAGTTAATTACGCATAACTTAATTAAACAATTTTAATCAAGTGCTTGAGAAGCTCATAACTTCTAATTTGATTAAGTCCAACTTAATCACCTCTCCCATTCTATTTTCAATATTCATTTTAGGTGTTTGACCCATTAGGCTTCTAACATGTTGGCAATAAAATCAACATATAATTCTTAAGTTAAACTTAAAATTAGATAAATTTAAACTACTTTAAATTTATCATTAATCAAGTTAACTACCTAGAGTTCATAGACCAAGATTGCGATCTAGCAATCCATCATGGCCACCCAAATGTTAGAAGAGTCAAGATGGTTTGACTCAACCTTTCAGTGATCAGCCTTTCAGTGTAATTCATTCCCTCATCATTTATCCCGGAGATGATAAGAGCATGGTGCAGTGTATACTCTTATTGACCCCTATATTCGTTCTTAAAGTTTGATCATTAGCTTTATAAAGACTTATGAAACTCCTTTCATAATTTTTAAGTCGCCTTGGCCAAGGGCTTCAATAAGCTAATATCAACCAAGAACAGTTAGGATATGTCCCCTACATCACTTGGGGTGATGATTGCTATCTTGACCACTCATTTACCTTCACATGCTTCATGCCAAACCTAAAAGCATCCTGTTTTGGCATCCTTGGTTAGGCACCCGTAAGGATGAAATCAAAGCATAGCACTCCACACATAAGACAATCTGGTGTCTCAAGTCTAGGGAGTATTTACTCAACTGACACATGAGAAGTATTGCACAGACATTTAAATGAAATACCAAATGCACTTCTCATGGCGGGTCATGTTCAGTGAACTTGCTCTCCTAGGCAAGCACCTACATTCTAGTTCCATGTATCTCTATACTTCAACCTATGAGATCGGTTGCTTACTTTTCAAGTAAGGAACATAGAATGTACAAGTCTCTAAGTATCATTGATGTTCAGTCTCAATGATACATTTACTAGGAACATTTTGAGATTACGCTTTGATGCATAAGGATCTCATAACTGCAACCTATTACAGTTCCCTTGCAAGGCATATTAATCTCATGGACTTCATCCAATTAGACTTATAACTTGTTATAATAGATGTCTTATTGATGAAGGAAAACCTTTAATCATTCAACATGAATGATGTTGTTGTATGATTGGAATCAAGGCTTAACCAATCCCAATTGGCTACAAGGCTCATCCCAACATCTCCCACTAGCACAAAGCCAATTACTACCTCATCATATATGGATTCAAATCCATCTAGCAATCGTGTCTCCATGTAGACTCACTTGTGCCCTTTAATGTGGTTAATTACTTTTATCTATCTTCATGATGTCCACACATCACATCATGTCATATTACTATATCTAGATCCAATGATACCTAGGTTCTACTATTATGGCTCCATTGTTAAATTAACAATGTTTAGAACCCTTTATTAGTTCCATGAACTAGCGATCTAAATATCTTCCTATTTGAGCCCTTTATAATAGGATGTATATGACTTTATTTATATACACGTATAATCCCTTTTGCTTCTTGGGACCATTCCAACTAGGCTATGTTGTATGCATCATATGCATGTGTCACTCTATGTTATGCCATTCAGCCCTTTTAAACTTTTTATTGTCATTGAGCTCCCACTAAATCCAAGATCCTTTGTGAGAATAATATTCAAACTCTTTTGAACATCCCATGATGTATATACATCTCAATGTATGCTTGTAATCATATTGGTTTGGAATATCATAATGGGCTTTTATGTTGGAAAGATATGGACCAAATCATATTGCAATATGAAGTTGCTTTCTTTCTTGAACATTCATCTGTATGTTTTGCTCTTAAGAAAGTTCCATTTTATATGAATCAATATTCAATCTTTTGATCAATTGAACATATTTCATAATTGATCAAATATCATTGCAAGGATAAACATGAAGTTAGGATAATTAAATATGACATAATTATTCCAAATAATTATTCAAACTTGTAACATATAAGCTTCCACATCCAAATGCTAAAGACAAATGTTTCACCAGCCATTCCCATAGCATTCACATAATTAATGTTTCAAAAACATCTGAATAAATTATCCAACATGTCGATATAAATAGGAGTGTAACCATCCAATGCAGCATCTAATGCTTTAGGTAGTCCATCCATGTGGTCACCTCTTCAGCCAAGATCCTACTCATCTTTATCTTTGGTCCCTGCAATATGTCAAACATATGAGAACCAACTTTGAGGTATCATATACCTTTAATATATAAAGTAAAATTATTTAGCAAGTGGTACCTAAATTAGAAACTTTAATAAGTTTTTTTTTCTTGCTCATAGTAGCTAGGTACTCCTTGCAGTTCCTCCTCCAATGTCCAAGTTTGCCACAAGGATGGCAAATATCCTTTCTTTTTTCCTTTTTGACACCTCCCTTAGGCTTTAAGGCCTTCTTATTTTAGGATTTTACCTTCTTCCCTTTTTGGGCTTTCTTTTTCTGTTGCTTCGTATGAGCCTTGGAAGAAGAAACAAGAAGCAATAATCCCTTATCTTTCCTGATGGATCTCTCTACCGTGTCTAGCATATTCAAAAGTTTGAGACTGGTGGCTTCCAATCGATTCATATGGAAGTTCAACACGAACTGACTAAAGCTATTAGGAAGAGATTGTAGAACTAAGTCGATACTTAGCTCATGATCCATTGCTAATCCCAATTGTCCAAGTCTTTCGATGAGTCCAATCATCTTTAGCACATGGGGTCTAACAGAACTGCCTTCTCCCATCTTGCATCGAAATAGTTCTTTAGATATCTCATATCTCTCACTGCGTCCCTTCTTATCGAACAATTCTTTAAGGTGAAGAATCATGGATTGGACATCTATATGTTCATGTTGCTTTTGGAGCTCAAGGGTCATACTAGCTAGCATCACACATGCTACTTGATCATTGTCATCCTTATGACGTTGATATGCTTCCTTATTGTCACGACCTGGTACTCTCCTCGAGCCCATGACAACCGCCGCGATGTCTCAATAGACATTCATCGCTCAGAAGGTCGATCGGAACCTTGCAAAGCTTTAATATCAATTTTCTCACCTCCCCTGTGATCAACAATTGTAAAATAACATGTTTTGATAGGATATAAACTATTTCCAAATCAAAACAATAGAAAAATAATTTTTATCTTACAGGGGCATTTTGGTCATTTTTTCCACACTAGTCTCCAAACTAGTTAAAAATGTAGTATACGAGTGGAAAACACATATTTCATAATCAAAAATGAATTTAGATGTCCAAAACATTCATTTATAGGAAAACTATATCTATTTGAATATAACAAAAATATTCAATAAAATATTCTTTTTTCTTATAAAACAATATTTATAAAGTTATCGGTAAATAACTTTTGTAGCTTAAAAGCTAAATAAATTCATTCATACTGTAATACAGATAACCAAAGTATAAGATTTAATTTACAGTGACACGTGGGCCCATAAATGACCAAAAGTATCAAAAGAAATGGACCTACAGTTTTTGGATGATGTAAGTCCAACTATAGTCCTCGACGATATCAGCTATCTACAATCTATTCTAAGCCTGAAATGGGTTGAAAGGAGGGTGGTGAGATTATAAAATCCTAGTGAGTAAACAAACATCATTTAAATAAGCTAAAGCCGAGTAAAAGGAGACAATCAAAATATCCCATCACATTAAGTATTTCACAATTTGAATATTCATCCCAACCCATGCAAACGGTTGCATTTCATTTAATTTCTCATTAAGGCTTATGACGTTCATAAACATTTGTCTCACGACATCAAATAGTACTCAATGACACCTTGATCAGAGGCGTACACTCGAGCCCGCCAAGGCTATTAAAAATTTCATATACATGTTAAACATATCTTTATTTCGTTTTAAAACACAGTCGTTCCTTGGCGTTAGCAGAGTTCAACATCATGAGGTGGTTCGGTGTAACGTGAACTCTAACCATACCTCAAGAGATACCCTACACGCCTCTCCGACCGAGGTACGTATATAACCGGATTTCGTGCCCCTAAAAAAGGTTGGTCCACAAAACCCGCCCACTGCAGAAAGCTAAACCCACCATACAATAAAATTTTGACAACATGACATGACTAATATTATACTACCCAACCTGTAAATGTAAAATAGAACAATTCATACAATTCACAAATCACAATTCCAACCAGTCATGCCAACACATTATCATAAGCCATCAATTAGAATCATAAATTACAACACATCAAGTGGTCTCCAATTACTCTATTTTCAAAGCCATCATTCAATTTTAAGATAATTTATAAAATCTTTTCATTTAAACACATTTTGTTTATAAAACCTAAAAATTAACCATTTAAACTCATCTCCATAAATTTGACAAAATCAAATAAAAAGACCACTTTAGATAATTAAAATGATGATAAGGTTACTCACTTCACAATAGCGAGATTTTTACGTCGTTATTGATTCGTACTCGTATAATTATTCTTAGTTGTTAGTCACCTACATCGTTCAGCACGCTCCCACAATAAATTTTCCTAGCAACAATTTAAATCCAATATACTTAGTGCATCAATTCCACTTCTCTCTCTCATTCTATCATAAATCTACATTATTTCTCCTCATTTCATCCAATATTTTACCATTCAACTTAACACTCTCAACCAAATTATGCATCTAAATTCCTCCGACATCAATAATTCTTCACAACGAATCATTTAAAATTTCTTAACTTCATTCAAGTACTATTCATAAATTTCACATTTTCTTCTTTACTTTAGTCCTATGACACCTCCTAATAAAAATTTAAATGTTGTATTAAAGTAATTTAAATTTTATTCATATCACCAAATAACCAATGTATAATTAAATAAAATGAGCTAGCCTCCAAATAGTCCAATTTCACAATAAACCATGGAGTAGAGTAAAGAAATTTTACCCAATTAGGCTAGGTTGGCCCAAGTCTCCACCTTCCTTTTCTTTTGGACTTTTCTTCTTTTGTTGTTTTTGGACCCTTTTTCATGAACTCTTCCCATCTCTTTCTAATTGGGCCATGCCCATTCTTTCCTTATTGGGTCATGTCCATTTATATGCATATATGTAGATATATATATATATATATATTTCTTTTCTTTTCTTTTTCTCTTCTTTTCTTTTCTTTTCTTTTTCTTTTTCTCTTCCTCTTCTCTCTAGCCGACCAACAGCTTCTTGCTTATCTTTCTTTTTCCTTTCTCACATACAAGAGCTGTCCACAATTTTTTTTCTCACTCTCTCTCTCTCTCTCTCTCTCTTTCACCGCCGGCCACAACTTCTTATCTTTCAACCAAGAAATTTTCAGCAGCTAGAGCTGCTCATATCCACACCAAAATCAGCAGTTAAGCTGCTCTATTTCTCCTCAAAATCAGCAGCTAAGCTGCTCTATTTTTCCTTCAAAAAATCAGCAGCCAAAGCTACAAAAATTAGCAACCAAAATCATACCTTTCAGCCTTCAAAATTAGCAGCAAAAACTAGACTTTTTAGCCTTTAAAATCAGCAGTTAAAGCCTCAAAATTCAACAGCCAAAGCTGCTCCTTCCTTCCTCAAAATCAGTTCATTCCTCCTCCAAAATTTGCAGCAAAACCGCCCCCTCAACTCAGCTCTCTCTTCTCTCACTTTCTTTTTCACGATTAGCTTTCTCTTTTTTTCTTTTTTCTCTTTTCTCAGCTGGTTCTTTCTTCTTTCTTTCCTTTGTTCTTTTGTTTCTCTTTTATTCTCCCTCAAAACTGACTTCTCTATTCTTCTATGTCTTCTTCACTTTACTTATTATTATTATTATTATTATTATTTTGTTTCATGAATCTTCAAATTTGTTTTCTTCCAATTTGGTTGGCCCCCCCACTTTTCTTTCCTTCTCCATTTTATTCCACATGGCCGGCCTCCCTCCATCAAGCAAATCAAAGAGTCTCTTGACTCTTTTTATTGACCACATGGGCGGCTACCCATGTTGGTCTATTTTTATCTATATTTTTTTTATATATTATTATTATTTTACTATATGTTCATTTCATTTCTCTCATTAATTCCATTACATATCCTTCAATCTTTATATTTCAAATTCAATCCTTTTAATACATCTAAAAATTTCAATTTTCATCTATTTTCCTTCCTCTATACGTGTACTACCAAATTATCAAAATTCACTTATCCGCGTTGGCTCGACTTAGCAAAACACCCGTATTTCACTTTCGTCGCTCATTTCCAAAAATTTATTTGTATTTCTTCTCCCCCACTTGGATCAACCATATGGTCCTTCTTCATGATTGATTTTGATTATGACATCCGGTTAAATATTAATATTTTAATATTATTTTATTCTAAAAATTTGCTCTTGTCTCCTTGGTACCTAAAATACCTTATTATACCTCAATTGACTTCCGAATCACCCTTTTATCTCACAAATTCTCTTTTGATAAAAATATTATTATTTTATTATTATTTCCTCGCGTGCGGAATATTTTATCCTAAACTATTCCTTTCATATTTCATCACTTTTAAACATTATAATTGACCTCAATTTGCATCCAATCAACTTTATTAATCACTGTTTCAAAATATGGGGTATCACACTTATCCTCAACACTAGCATCAGTAGTAGGGACTGGTGGAATAAGAGTGTCAAGGACATAGGATTTCTTCTCCTATTTCAAGACGATCTTGAGGTTCCAAAACCAATCGAGGAAGTTTGGGCCAGTGAGTTTATTTGCATCCAAGATGCTCCGCAGTGACAGATTATTAGCCATGTATATAAATTATGCCTAAATAGATAAAATAAAGCAATAAGTAAGCATCATGCATAAACTATGTAAAACAAGGTCTTAAAATTTTAAATAGTTATCCCACTCTTTTCTACAAGATGATAACCCTCCATATCACCTCGAGAGATCTCTATTAGGATTCTCTTAATGGGGTAGGATCCCATCCACATAGTCATACCTTGAGTGTGCTCAACAAACCATGATAGGTAGATAAGGTAGGTGACTGAGCTTACCAATTGTATCTTTGTACAACTCCTAGATCAGCTAGGTGACAACACGTTGCCTAAACATATCATATATGTTTCGCCTAGCCTTTGCCTCTAGTTTCCATAATAATCAAGTTTCCAAGCATCCGGATTTTATGAAACTAGTTGAGTAAGACCCACTAATAACTCAAACATACTCGTGTAAAAGCGTGGCCTTGAGTGTGCTCAACAAGCCTCCGATTAAAAGAGCAGCCAAGTTATCTTGCTATATAGTGGAAGGTAACTTAATCATACGTGGTATATGACTCAATATTTACCGAGGGATTTTATCCTTTTCGTTTTATTAAGGTCTCATTTGATTAGCATGCATAGCATTTAATATATCACATAAAATTAAATCTATCACATGCTATTCTACTAAGATGGTTATGGACTTTTCTACTCTAGTTATGAACATATAAAGTAAGCATGCTCAATATGATGATGATCTTGTATTTCATTTGAAAAATGTCACTCAAAAATTGAGGATCATAGTTCAAATCATTTGGTGCTTAGGTTTGAAAAGATTTGGTAATTTTTTTTAACTTACTTAGTAAAGGAATTGATCATATCAAGGCCTTTAGCTAGCTCAAATCATATTTGAATTAATTCTATTAGTAAGTTCTTTCTAATTAAACTTCTTTAATTAGAAATCTAAACCAATTTAGGAAACTTCCTAATTTAAGTCTCTATCATAAACAATTTTAAAAGGTTTCATGATCCAAATCATGTGTCCTAAATATTTTAGAAAGGTCTTTATCCACCTTTTAATCTTGTATTATCCATTCACTAATTGTAGAGTTCTAATCATTATTAGAAGTCCTAATTTATTAGTAAATTTATCTTAATTAAAATCTATCCTAATCGGATTAGGATGTCATCAACTCAAGTTGACTTTCAATTTTAATTAAAATTATCTAATCTAATTAGATGTGGATAAATTTAAATCATAATCCCTTAATTTAGGGAGTCCTCATCAAATGAGGAAGACTTAATATTTTGGAGATTTACTATCAATCAATTCAAAAGTGATTGATACCATCAAGGATTCAAACTCCTTGATTTTAGGCATGTATCCCTAACATTTAGGAGTCAATGATCAGCTAAGGAAAGAATCCTTCCTGATCATTGAGTGTCCAATTTCTCCAATAAACAACCTCTTTCCATAAAGCAGTTTCATCCATGGCAATGGGAGGTGCAGCATCCATGTGTGGCAGCACCATGCACAACCTTTGTCATGAGTGCCGTTTCACATGTAAAGGACATTCCTTTAATTTATTTAAGTGTCCAGCCACTCAAAAATTAATTCAAATTCAAAATTTTATCCTTTAATTGAACCTTTCAAATGAGGATAATATTCTGAAATTTTCAGAATTAATTTTGCAAGATTATCTTGCCATTCAAAACCGATTTCCAAGCTACAATTATTCTCTGAACTGTTTTCTCAATAATTAATAGCTTAAATCAGCTTGTTTGGCCATGAAAATTTCCAGAAATAATCCTCATTGAACATTTTAATAAAGATAATTTTTCTGGAATTTTTCAGAATTAATTTCAAGAGTTTCTTGTCAATTAAAATTGAAATTCATGCCAAAACAGTGAGCTGGACAGATTTATATTTGCACCAATTTTCTTGCTCGAAATCAGCATGTTTGACCATGATATTTTCCAGAAATATCCTTATTGAACATTTTAATAAAGATAATTTTCCTGGAATTTTTCAGAATTAATTTCCAAGACTTTCTTGTTAATTAAAACTGAAATTCATGTCATAACAGTGAGCTGGACTGCTTTCACTTTCTGCTCCAATTTCTTGCTTAAAATCAGCCTATTCAATCATGAACATTTCATGATTTTGCTGTCCACATATCCAGCAATAAATGTGTAACAATTACATATTTTATTTGCTGGAAATTAAGCACAAATAGAAGCAGAATTCTGCACCTAAAACAGTGTGTCTGCTACCTTGCAAGACAGCCTCCAAACCATGCCTTATGGTGCCCCTTTTTCTTTTGCTTCCTTAGCACAAGGTAAAACACTCATTAATTAAGTCTATATATGATTCAAATAAGTCAAGATAAGATTAAAGGAGGGTACAAAGGTTGCTGGACAGAATTAAATGAAATTGGCAAAGCAGATTTTTTTTGAAAAATCGATTTTAGCAAAATCGCACAAAATCAAAATACAAAACAAGTATTTGTTAATCAAGCATCCATTGAACATGAACATGCACTCATATGGCATGAAAGGGGCTCTGATACCACTATTGGGTGAGGGCTGATCATGCATCAAATGCAAATAAAACGCAGCGGAAATAAATTTAAAAAATTAAATTTGCACCTCACCCTCCTAGGATCTCTTTCATGCTAAATTGATTACAGAATTAAATTAAAAATAAAAGTATATGATCAAATCACTTTACCTAAGTAACAAAGGTTGATGAATCCTTTGTTAAACCACCAAATCAGCCTTCAAAAAGCTCAACCACCTCAGCCCAGTTGTTGTAAACCAAAGTTGTCCAAGGAATCCTTGTGCAGCCTCTAATGGTGATCCACACCAATGAATGAGAAAATCCTTCTGTAAGGATTGGGAGTGCTAAGCCTTTACAATGTGCTAGCAAAGATGAGTATCATAAACTCATAATCCACACAAAATTGTGGGGCTGAACACACAAAAAATGAATGAAAAACTATTTTTCTTCACACAATGAACGGCAATACAAAAGAATTTCTAATGTGCTGTTCACTCCTCTTTTTTTTTTTTTAGCCGTTTTCCACTCTCTTGTTTGGAGGCTATTGCAAGGTATCCACAATTTACATATATATTCAAAACAATTTTTGAACATAATTTGCATTCACAATTCCTTAAAATTTCTACCAACACATGCTATCCACAATTTTACATCTAAAATGAAATATACATATATTTACACTATTATGGGAATTTTAAAATTGACACCCTCTACTCACCTCAGAATAACGGAACACTACATCGCTATTAATTCAAAAACATATCTACTTATTCCTTCTTGCCGGTCGCTCGCTATTTCCTTCGACCTGCCACCATAGTGCACCACCTTTACTTATTTTTCTTAAATATTGAAACCCACTTAATTAATATATCTATATATCTTATTTTATTCTAACATTATTATTATATATTTTATTTTTTTCTTACCTTTCTTTCCAGTTTCTTTTTTCTTGCTTCTACTCATTTTTGTCTTCCTTTCTTTTCCCTCTTTTCACTCACCAACCGGCTACTCTTCCTTCCTTTTTCTCTCTCACCCCCGGTAGCACCCTCTCTACTTTCACTCTCACCGTTGGTCACAATAACAGCCCAACTTCCTCTATTTTTTCCTTCCCAAAAATCCGGCAGCACAAGGTCTCATTGTCCTTCACAATCTAGCAGCACAAACCTTTGTTTATTCTCTCATAAACCCAACAGCACCAGCCCTTGTTTTTTCCATCAAGCATTGGCCACACCACTCCTTTATTTTGCCCTCACCAACCGGTGGTACCAGCTCTTTCTTTCTCCCTCAAAATCAACTTACTTCTTTCCTTTTTCCTTCTTCAAATATCTAGCTTTGACTTTTCTTTTCTTTCTTTTCTTCTTATTTTATTCACTTGGTCGGCTCCCCATCATTTCTTCTCTTTTTTTTTCTTGTCTTTTCTTTCTTTCATCCTTATCTCATTTTACTTACCAAGTTGGCCAGCCCCTACTACCATAAAAATACTTATTGACCCTTGAATTGACCACATGGGCGGCTGCCCATGTTGGTCTCTCTTTTTATATATATATTTATTATTATTGTATTATTTATTTTAATATTTCTTTATTTTATTTCTCCCATTTAATTTTACTACATAATACTCCAACTTTCATATTTTAAAATTTGATCCTTCATATGCGTCTAAAAATTTTAATTTCCATCTATCTTTTTTCCTCTGCATGTGTACCACCAAAATATCGAAAATGCACTTTAACGCAGTATCACCATAATATTTAAATATTTACTTATTTGCGTTAACTCGATTAATAAAATCACGCGAGTACAATTATCGTCGTTTTTCTTTGAAATTCTTTCTTATTTCTTCTCCCCCACTTAGATTAATCATATAATCCTTTTTGATGACTAATTCCAATAATAGATAAAATATTAATATTTTAATATTATTTTATTTATAAAATAATATTTTATTTCAAAATATTCTTTTCACTCGTAACCGCTTTTCGACCCTTAATTTACATTAAGTGACTCTTTGTTTTATCGATAAGGTCTTATTGACGGTTAAACAAGAGTATGGGGTATTACAATCTCCCCCACTTAAAATGAACTCGTCCTTGAATTCAATTCAACGTACGGTGAAAAATCAAAATTCTAAAATTTTTCTACATCACTTTCGTCAGATATTCTCTATAAAACCTGACCCTATAAACACATGTCATGACATACATGCACTGAGTAGCATGTTATTATGCTAGGAAAAGCACCTAAGAATAGACGAAACTTGATATTGTACTTAATGGTACACTTGAGTTGATTTAACCTCGAACTAGTTCAAATAGGAATTGTAGGATGAAATTTAATATTTTATAGTCAAGGAATGACTAAAAATGATTGTTCGGAGTTCGAGGGTTCATTTGGGGTAAAATTAGAAATTTTGATGTTCAAGGCTAAAATCGTCATTTTGCCACCTAAGATAATAATTTGATCATGGAGTGAAATTTTTGATCAAGATTAACTATTTGGAGTATAATTTAATGATAGGAAGTGAAAAAGTTTAATTCTGGTGATTTCTAGAGTATAGGGGCAAAATTGTAATTTTACCACCCGCAGACAAAATTTGAGATTTTGAGAGAATTTAGATCAAATTTGACAAATTGGAGAATGGTATGAGTATAAGGGATGAAAAATATGTCTTTGGGCAATTTTTCAATTTTTTGGGCAAAAATGTAATTTTTCACTTTTATTGGGGCAAAAGTGTAAATTTTAAAAATTACTCCACCGAGACTTTGGATAAGTCTGAGAATTTTATTTAAGCTATGGATATGTGGGACAAGTGTATGGTTAAAATTTGAAAACAAATGGATGAAATTTTAAAAATGGGCCAATGGGAAAGTGACACGTGGCATTTTTTTAATGAAATAATATTATTTTAATGAAAAGTCAGCCCATTTAAACCCCATTTTGAGTGCTGCCCGGCCATAAGGAAGAACAAGAGAGGAAATAGAGAGGAAAGGAAGAAAAAAAGAAAAACCAAAGAGAAACAAGAAAATTCAAAGGGGAATTCGTGATTTTCGACCGTTTACGCGTCTAACGGTAAGATTTTTCGATTTTAGCTTGATTTCTACCTTTCCTATGCCTTTATTTCCATTTAGCATGCTTGAGGAGAGAGATCAAAAAGTGATATCAAGGGCTGGACGAAATTCTAGGGGAGAGAAATTGAAATTTTTAGGTTTTGATTTTTCGTTAAATTAATAGTTTTAGTTAGCTAAATGTGTTTAGAAATTAAATTGGGCAAGAAATCATTAAATTTTCACAATACCCACTCTTGGCTGGATGCTCAATGCTGTACAATGATGATGAATTGATTTATTCTAAGGGAAATGAAGAGAAAATGATGAAAAACGATTAAACGTGATAGAAAAACAAAGTAGAAATTTAACCGAGTTAATGTTCCATTTTTGGCTGAATTTTCCAAAGAAGGGAGTGAGCTGATTTTGTTGTTTTTAGAAGGTTATTGGCTGATATTTAATGGTTAGAAATGTTGGAGAGAGAATGGGATGATTTAGAGCTAAAATGGAGCGCGTTAGCAATTTATCGAGCAAAGTGCCAAAAATAGGTTAATACCGCGTTTAAACCGTTTTAGGCTATTCCATTTCATACCATGCACTAGTATAAGATTTAAGTTAATTATATAGTGATTTAGCATCAATGTGATGAATTGTGTAAATTTTTGTAATGTGTCTAGGAGGAGAGCCTTCCGAAAAGGTAAAGAAGTCGTACCCGACGAGTAGTGATTGGGGCGCTTAGAAAGCTTTTAGTTTGTACAAACGGTGAGTAAACTTATTATTATTGTAAAATTGTCTAGAGTTTATTTTTAAATGCCCTTTATGTATTTTATGAAATGAGAACGAGATTAAAACGAGATTTTTGATGTTTTAGGAATAAATGTGATAAATAAAAATGTATTGTATTGATTATGAAATTGAGTAATTGGAGGCTGCAAATTGACTTGAAAAATATATATTTTCCTAGGAATGGCTTATGAGAAATGAGTATATGTGGCTATATTTTGTGAGTGCATTGGGAAATTTATGTAAGTTGTTTTTACTATGCAGGCTGGATAAATAAATAAAAGCCACGTTATACTGTTGAAATTTTATTAAAATTTGTGGGTTAGTCACTGCAGTGACGGGTTTCCGTGGACTGCCTATTAG
Source organism: Theobroma cacao (assembly GCF_053813885.1). Classification (NCBI taxonomy): domain Eukaryota; kingdom Viridiplantae; phylum Streptophyta; class Magnoliopsida; order Malvales; family Malvaceae; genus Theobroma; species Theobroma cacao. The sequence goes on from NC_142646.1 coordinate 13,362,804, forward strand.
AGGGGCACGGTAAACCCAGTTATATAGTTACTCCGGTTGTAGAGGCGAGGAGAGTAACTCCCGGGGTAGTATTAGAGCTCACTTCACGTCGAACCCCCACGTGAATGTGTAACTCGGCCAACGCCAAGGGACGGCTTGTTTTAAAAATAAAAATATGTTTCACGTGTGAATATTTTAACACCCTTGGCAGACTCGGTTAGATGCCTCAGCCAAGGTATCCCCGAGGATTAGTTTTGGCTTGAGCTTTGTTTTAATAAAAGACATAGGCCTTAACAACTGTTTTGATAAATTACAAATATTTTATGGTTTAAGAAATAAATTGAAAACATTATGAAATGGGTTCAAATTTGTTGTTTAAACTTGCCTCCATTTTACTCGCCTTTAGATATTTATGATAATGTCTGTTTACTCATTGGGATTTTATAATCTCGCCACCCTCCTTTCCACCCATTTCAGGTTCAGTATAGACTGTAGATAGCTGATCTCATCGAGGACTACCATTGGATCTGCATTTTCCAAATCGTAGGTTCACAATCCTCTTTACTTTTGTTTCTTCGAGGGCCCTCTTGTTATTGTAAATTAAATTAAATATTTTGGCTTACTGTATTTCAGTATGTAAAAATTTATTTAGCTTTTACACTATAAAAATTATTCACGTATAACTCTATAAATATTGTTTTATAAGAAAATAGAATATTTCCCTTAATATTTCTTTTATTTTCTTATTATATTCAAATAATCGTAATTTCGTTTTAAATGAAGATTTTAGACTTTTAAACTCATTTTGAATATGAATTATGTATTTTGTACTTGTATATTACGTTTTAGCCAGTTTCGAAATTTTTGAGAAAAAAATGACCAAAATACCCCTGTGTGGCGAAAATTTTATTTTGATTGTTTTTGATCTAAAATAGTGTATATTCTCTAAAAACTCGATATTTAACAACGATTGCTCACAGGAAAGGAAAGAAACTGATATGTAAGCCTTGTGGGTTTTCAGTTGGCATTCCGGACAATGAGTGTCAATCGGGACGTTGCGGTGATTGTCATGGGCCTGAGGGAGGTTTCAGGTCATGACATTCTCAATATAGGATCTCGGTCTTATGAATTTGATCAATTTCTAATCTTTATAGAAAACTCAACAATGTGATAATACATTTAATTATAAGTACTACACTGCTTGAATTAAATCGATATTATTCTTCATCATGTAAAGAGAAATTAAATATATCATTAATCCTAGTCACACCTCATTCAAGTCATTCTTAAATCATCGATTATGCATGTTTACATAACCATCCACAATTCCTCTACCTTGATCTTTTATCAAACCGTCTGACATTCAAGTATTTATTCAACCATTGACTACGGGTCTAACTTGTCAACCAATCTCTATTTCGGTTTACATACTTCCATACAATTTCCATTCAAGCATTTCATAATACGTAAGGATCAAGACATGCTTTATTTATTTCAGATTTATTTAACATCATGGATGATTCAAATCTAATAACAATTAGTAACCATATTCCCAAAAACAAAACTCCAGTACTTTCATGATCGAGTGCTCACTAGATAATTTCAACTTATACCACAAGGCATTTCAATAATTAACGATATTCTTGTATATATATCTTTATAGTCTTGATCAATCTCTTTAATCAATAGCTCAACAACTTAAAAATTAAATTGCTCAAAATTTTCCAAGTCTCATCTTACTAATCATCTCTATATCTCCAATGTCATAGCTAATGTGTTCGTCATCGCCACATACAACATATCTAACTTGAAATCCCTTAAATTTACTCCAAATGCCAAATCTCACGGCCTCATTAGTTGATCAATCTAAAGAAGAAATTAGACATTTATTTTTCCTTAAATGCACCTTAAAATCAAGGAATCATCCATTGAGACCTTTCCGAATTTAACTTCTTTTAGTCTTATTACCTTAAAAATTAAATCCATAATTATTCATTCTCAATCATGGGCTTTATGCCAAACAAGCAAATTTTTAAACTTTTCTTACATAAATTCAAATGCACAACTTACATGCATAAGTTATAAATTTTTCCCCAAATCTCTATACATGAAAACTATATATCGGAGGTATATCAAAACTAGTACATTGTTTTCCATTGCCCCTTAGGATACTAGATTCATGGCATACTTCTTTATTTGTATACTTCATAATAGCTTAACAAATTCTAGCTTACAATTAAGCTAGTTCATATGCCAAGCCTCTCAGGCTATGTTAAAAACACCAAGCTGATCGCAGTATAATAGAATTTTATGAGTTCATACCAGAAGTATAAACACTTACCTTTTAGCTGACAGCATTATAATTAACTTGTTCACTGCCAGATCATCGATAGATTATATAAAGCCCGATCTTATAAAATACTATTCATGACATACATGTGATGATAGCATGATTGCATGCTAGGAGAGTCCCGAAAAATTTACAAAAGTCGGTATTGTACCTAGAGGTACAACAAAGTTTATTTAATCCTCGAACTAGATCAAATAGGAATTTTAAGGTGAGATTAAGAGTTTCACAGTTCTTGGATGACTTAAAATGGTAATTTGGAGTTTGAGGATCAATTTGGAGTCAAATCGGAATTTTCACTAACTAGGGGCAAAATGGTCATTTGCCACCTGGGGACAAAATGGGAATTTTAGAAAAGAATTTTTTGGCCCCATTTGACTTATTGGAGTATAATTTTACTTATTGGAGTATGATTTGAGGTTTAAAAGTGAAAAATTTTAATTTCGGTATAATTTGGAGTATAGGGGTAAAATGGTAATTTTGCCACCTCAGGGGCAAAATTGTAATTTTCCACCACCAGGATATTTTTTCTAGCACATGGTCTTCCTTTGTCTTCATCTTTGACCCTTGACTAAACATGTGGTGGAGATAAAATGTTTAAATTTTTAAAATTTTAAAAACGGACCAATGACATGATGCCACGTGTCATGCCTTTATTAATTTACTATTTTCCTTTTTAAAAGGCACAAAAATCAGCTCATCTTCCACCCCATGGCTGGCCAAACCAGCAAGAAAAGAGAGAAAACAAAAACAAAACCCTAGAGAGAGAAAATCAAAGAAAAAGTGTGAATTTTCAAGGAAATTAAGTGAAAAATGTGAGATTTTTTCTATTAAGCTTGAGTTTTCTTATTCCCAAGCATTTCTCTTTATTTTCCATGATTAAATTACATGTTTTCATGATGAATTCAATTCTGAAAAAATGGGTTAGGAGAGAGAAAGTTGTTGGATTTATTTGATTTTAATTTATGTTAGTGTTTTTAGTTAGTTTAGCATATTAAAAACAAAACAACAAGAAAAGAATTTATTTTCTCCCCCAACCTTTAATGGCTGAATTTACCATGTAGTGAGTGAGGATGAGTTTGATTTTTGTTCTAGGAGAATTGGTTAAGGAATGATGAATTATGAGCCTAGAAAAATAATGGGAATTTTCGGAGCAAAAATATGAATTTTTACCCACTAGGGGTATTTTCGTAATTTGCTATTGGGACTAATAATTTGCACCACACTGAGGGACATTAAGTTAATTTGGGTGCAATTGAGGTATAGAAACTGAAAAGAATTAAATTGGAGTTTAAACGGACCCGTTAGGAATTTAATCGGGTGATAAGACGAATTAGGCCAATACCGGGTTTAGATAGTTCCCAGTGCATTTTTGCATTCCATATCATGCATTGGTAGTCTAAATTAGTTTAATTTTGATTTAGTACCAACTTGGTGAAATTCTCGATTTTGTACTGTGTCAAGGTGGTGAGTCTTCCGATAAAGGCAAGAAAATTGCATCCGAGGACCAGTAGACAGAGTACTTCGAAAGTCTGCATTCTAGACATTGTGAGTAAACTTACTGTCATTTTAATTATCTAGGGTGGTTTTTAGATGCTTTCATGAATTCTATGAAAAAAGAAATTTAAAAAAGTAAATTTTCATGTTTTATGAATAAATGTGTTTTAATGAAATTAATTTATAAATTCTTTTGAAATTAATAGTGATTTTGAAAAATAGAGTACACAGAGACTGTTAATTGTGGCAATTTGATTGTTTAAATTAACTGGCTTATGATAAATCGAGCATGATTGGCTAGTTGGCAATTGTATTGAAATGCGAATTGTTTGGTTACCTTGAAAAACTGCGAATTACAAAATTTTCATATCATGTTATTGAGTTTTATTATATGGTGGATTATATATTAATTAATCACTGCAGTAGGGGGTTTCTGTGAACCAGCCTTTTAGAGGGGCATGGTAAACCCCATTATATTCTTGCCTCGAACGAAGAGGCGTGTAGGGTATCTCCTGGGGTAAAGTTTAGGGTTCTCTTCACGCTAAACCACCACGTGAGGGGGAACTCAGCCAACGCCAAGGAACGACTATGTTTTCAAAACAAAAACATGATTTATGTGAAATGTGAATTTTAATAGCCTTGGTGGTCTCGGTAGGATGCCTCAGCCAAGGTGTTCCCGAGAATGGATTTATGGCACAAGCCTAGATTTTTATGAGATTCATAAGCCTTTTTACGTATTTTGAACGAGATTTGTTCTAATTGTATAACCCAGTTTATGATGATTTACTTGATTGTCTCCATGTACTCAACTCTAGATGTTTATGATGACGTTTGTTTACTCATTGGGATTTTATAATCTCACCACCCTCCTTTCCACCCATTTCAGGTTCAGTATAGACTGTAGATAGCTGATCTTATCGAGGACTACAGTGGGATCTGCATTTTCCAAACTGTAGGTTCACAGTCCTCTTTACTTTTGTTTATTCGGGGGCACTCTTGTTATTGTAAATTAAATTAAATATTTTGGGTTACTGTATTTAAGTATGTATAAATTTATTTAGCTTTTACGCTATAAAAATTATTCACGTATAACTCTATAAATATTATTTTATAAGAAAATAGAATATTTTACTTAATATTTCTTTTATTTTCTTATTATATTCAAATAACCATAATTTCGTTTTAAATGAAGATTTTAGACTTTTAAACTCATTTTGAATATGAATTATGTGTTTTGTACTTGTATATTACGTTTTAGCCAATTTCGAAATTTTTGAGAAAAATAATCAAAATACCCTTATGAGACGAAAAATTAATATTTTATTTGTTTAAAGTTGGAAACAGCTTAAAATCTTTTAGAACACGATATTTGACAATGGTTGCTCACAAAGGAACAGAGAAACTGATAGTAAAGCCTTGCGGGGTTTCGGGTTGACATTCCAGGCAATAAGTGTCTACCGGGACACCGCGGCAGTTGTCACGGGCTCGAGGGGAGTACTGGGTCGTGACAGATTATCTTAGTCATTATTTAGTGCTATAACCATTGACAGAACATCATCATGGAGTCAAATTATAACTAACTTTGTTTGAGTTTTTGTACCAATTTGCAACATATATATTCCTATATATTTTTCCAAAAATTTCGACTTCAAGTAATCTTAGGCATAACAAGTTCAATGAATCTCTTGTAATATTGAAATAACCGTCAATTTTAGTTTAAAATCATTTCCTCTCACGTTTAATCAGATCATGCTCACCATTTTGTGGGGAATACTCAAAACCGGTTTAAGTGTTCTATACTCATACTAGAGCTAATCACTAATTGGCACCATCCCCAAAACACCATGTGTCTTAAAAGTCGATTTTTTTTAAGCCAAATTTATATTCTAGTGTCATGCCTTTAGGTCGTAGCTCATTACCAAAGTCTTTTCTCGTATATAAATACTCAAAATCTTAAATCATAAGTTCTTTCTAAGTGAATCTCTACAATTCCCGTAGCGTATTTCTATTCCTTTACCAAGGGTAGTATCATTTAATCAAACCATATCACCCTTGTTCTCTAACTATTTATAACACAATTCAGCCTTTGCCTACCCTTATCAGGTACTTTGCCTTGATAATTACTCAAAAATAAATTGAAACTTGTGGGGGGAGTAGCTCGTTTCACAATTTATACCTTACGTCTACAAGTATATTGAGACCGTAACCTCATCAAGTCTACATAATGGTAAGATAATCATTGCCTTAAACCCACATTTCCAGACATCCTTATATTTGCAACATATCTTCATACTTATGTGACATAACAGTCACAAGTTCCAACTTGACTATATAGAACTAACTTAGTATGATTACATTGATTATCCTTAAGCTTCTTATGCATAACGTAACAACATCCATATTTCTCCCATCATTCATCTCACTTTTCATTCACTCTTTCCTTAGCTTTTTAACAAGGCTTAATCTCTCGTCTCCCTTAATTCTTAAGACTTGACTTTAATCTGCATAATGTTTATCTTAATATTTCACATAGCAATTTAGAAGCTTCTCTATTTATTCGTATAAAGACTTTCCAAGATCTTAAAAATCCAATAAATGAAGCTTAACATCAAGTCCAATGACCATAATTCAACTCATAAGTTTAACTTCACGTTTTTCATATCTCATTCATGCGTCCTAGACATGAGGTGTTCCTAGTTCTGCGGCACGGTGGCAGTTGGAGTTTACTTGACCAACGCTATTTGACCGCATTTAAGGTTACTACATTGATCATCCTCAACTGTTTGGTTTTCCTACAAGCTGACGTCACAATTTCCATAACCATTTATATTATCTTGTACTTATCACATATAATAGGCAAAGTCAATATTTTCAAATTAAACCTTGGAATCTCACAATCACTTGATTCAAATCCAAACTAGCTCCATCTAAGTTGTTATACACATATTCCACACAAATTTGCAAACTAAAGATTTCGGAAGCCCAACACCATTTATATATAAGCAGAGCAAACTCAATTAACATAATGCACTTACCTCTGTGTATGTGAGTATCAATTTACACAACCCTTAATACTTAGATTTATAAACCTCAAATGAATCTCAACATCACTATTTATTCCAGTCAAAATATGCTTCTTATTACCATTATCGTATGTTCTTCTTTATATTAACCTCAAATACCACCCATAGTCACCAAATTTCTTCCCATTGACAATAATGGCTCAAATTTTAAGTCCACAAAATGAATGAGTTATTACGGACCTATTAGTCCAGCTTCACTTCCTTCCACCCTTAGTCGGAGGAGTATATCATTACATCAACCTTTCATTAGGAACATTTGCTTAAAATCATTCCAACAGCAGCTTGTGTCTCGGGTGGCATCTCCAACCCGGACAACGACACTACTTATGAATTTTACATGACATTAGAAGAAAGGTAGGTTGCTAGGAATAAGAGTTTATATAGCCTCTTGTCTATGACTTGTGCTACAGTCACAAACCATAAACAAGACTCTATATTAACTCTTACAACTCCACTGACTGACATGAGCATTCCTAGGACTCGAATAAACCTAGAGCTCTGATACTAATTTTGTAACGACCCCTCCTCAGTCGCTACCGACGTCCGACACCTCTAGGAGATCCCGCCAAGTCCCGAACAAGCCTTAAAGAAATTTCTCAATAACTCATTGTATATTTCTACTAAACCGTATTCATGTTTTGTAAAACCCGACCCATAAATACATGTCATGACATACATGCACTGAGTAGTATGTTATTATGCTAGGAAAAGCACTTAAGAATAGACGAAACTCGGTATTGTACCTAATGGTACACTTGAGTTGATTTAACCTCGAACTAGTTCAAATAGGAATTGTAGGATGAAATTTAATATTTTATAGTCCAGGAATGACTAAAAATGATTGTTCGGAGTTCGATGGTTCATTTGGGGTAAAATTAGAAATTTTGATATTCAAGGGCAAAATCGTTATTTTACCACCTAAGATAATAATTTGATCATGGAGTGAAATTTTTGACCAAGATTAACTATTTGGAGTATAATTTAATGATAGGAAGTGAAAAAGTTTAATTCTGGTGATTTTTGGAGTGTAGGGGCAAAATCGTAATTTTGCCACCCACGGACAAAATTTGAGATTTTGAGAGAATTTAGATCAAATTTGACAAATTGGAGAATGGTATGAGTATAAGGGATGAAAAATATGTCTATGGGCAATTTTTCAGTTTTTTTGGGCAAAAATGTAATTTTTCACTTTTACGGGGGCAAAAGTGTAAATTTCAAAAATTACTCCACCGAGACTTTGGATGAGTCTGAGAATTTTATCTAAGCTATGAATATATGAGACAAGTGTATGGTGAAATTTTGGAAACAAATGGATGAAATTTTAAAAATGGGCCAATGGGAAAGTGACATGTGGCATTTTTTAATGAAATAATATTATTTTAATGAAAAGTCAGCCCATTTAAACCCATATTTTGAGTGCTGGCCGGCCATAAGGAAGAACAAGAGAGGAAATAGAGAGGAAAGGAAGAAAAAAAGAAAAACCAAAGAGAAACAAGAAAATTCAAAGGGAAATTCGCGGTTTTCGACCGTTTACGCGTCTAACGATAAGATTTTTCGATTTTAGCTTGATTTCTACCTTTCCTATGCCTTTATTTCCATTTAGCATGCTTGAGGAGAGAGATCAAAAAGTGATATCAAGGGCTGGACGAAATTCTAGGGGAGAGAAATTGAAATTTTTAGGTTTTGATTTTTAGTTAAATTGATAGTTTTAGTTAGTTAAATGTGTTTAGAAATTAAATTGGGCAAGAAATCATTAAATTTTCACAATACCCACTCTTGGCTGGATGCTCAATGCTGTACAATGATGATGAATTGATTTTATTCTAAGGGAAATGAAGAGAAAATGATGAAAAACGATTAAACGTGATAGAAAAACAAAGTAGAAAATTTACCGAGTTAATGTCCCATTTTTGGCCGAATTTTTCAAGGAAGGGAGTGAGCTGATTTTGTTGTTTTTAGAAGGTTATTGGCTGATATTTAATGGTTAGAAATGTTGGAGAGAGAATGGGATGATTTAGAGCTAAAATGGAGCGCATTAGCAATTTATCGGGCAAAGTGCCAAAAATAGGTTAATACCGCGTTTAAGCCGTTTTAGGCTATTGCATTTCATACCATGCATTAGTATAGGATTTAAGTTAATTATATAGTGATTTAGCATCAATGTGATGAATTGTGTAAATTTTTGTAATGTGTCTAGGAGGAGAGCCTTCCGAAAAAGGCAAAGAAGTTGTACCCGACAAGTAGTGATCGGGGCGCTTAGAAAGCTTTTAGTTTGTACAAACGGTGAGTAAACTTATTATTATTGTAAATTATCTAGAGTTTATTTTTAAATGCCCTTTATGTATTTTATGAAATGAAAATGGGATTTTTTATGTTTTAGGAATAAATGTGATAAATAAAAATATATTGTATTGAGTAATTGGAGGCTGCAAACTGACTTGAAAAATATATATTTTCCTAGGAATGGCTTATGAGAAATGAGTATACGTGGCTATATTTTGTGAGTGCATTTGGGAAAGTTATGTAAGTTGATTTTACTATGCAGGCTGGATAAATAAATAAAAGCCACGTTATACTGTCGAAATTTTATTAAAATTGGTGGGTTAGTCACTACAGTGACGGGTTTCCGTGGACTGCCTATTAGAGGGGCACGGTAAACCCAGTTATATAGTTACTCCGGTTGTAGAGGCGAGGAGGGTAACTCCCGGGATAGTATTAGAGCTCACTTCACGTCGAACCCCCACGTGAATGTGTAACTCGGCCAACGCCAAGGAACGGCTGGTTTTAAAAATAAAAATGTGTTTCACGTGTGAATATTTTAACACCCTTGGCGGACTCGGTTAGATGCCTCAGCCAAGGTATCCCCAAGGATTAGTTTTGGCTTGAGCCTTGTTTTAATAAAAGACATAAGCCTTAACAACTGTTTTGGTAAATTACAAATATTTTATGGTTTAAGAAATAAATTGGAAACATTATGAAATGGGTTGAAATTTGTTGTTTAAACTTGCCTCCATTTTACTCGCCTTTAGATATTTATGATAATGTCTGTTTACTCATTGGGATTGCAAAATCTCACCCAACTCATTTCCACCCATTTCAGGTTCAGTATAGACTGTAGATAGCTGATCTCATCGAGGACTACCATTGGATCTGCATTTTCCAAACCGTAGGTTCACAGTCCTCTTTACTTTTGTTTATTCGGGGGCCCTCTTGTTATTGTAAATTAAATTAAATATTTTGGCTTACTGTATTTCAGTATGTATAAATTTATTTAGCTTTTACGCTATAAAAATTATTCACGTATAACTCTATAAATATGGTTTTATAAGAAAATAGAATATTTCCCTTAATATTTCTTTTATTTTCTTATTATATTCAAATAATCGTAATTTCGTTTTAAATGAAGATTTTAGACTTTTAAACTCATTTTGAATATGAATTATGTATTTTGTACTTGTATATTACGTTTTAGCCAGTTTTGAAATTTTTAAGAAAAAATGACCAAAATACCCCTGTGTGGCGAAAAGTTTATTTTGATTGTTTTTGATCTAAAATAGTATATATTCTCTAAAAACTCGATATTTAACAATGATTGCTCACAGGAAAGGAAAGAAACTGATATGTAAGCCTTGCGGGGTTCCGGTTGGCATTCCGGATAATGAGTGTCAATCGGGACGTCGCGGCTATTGTCATGGGCCTGAGGGAGGTTCCGGGTCGTGACATGTTTGAACCATAAATATTTAAAACATGAATTCAATAATAACCATAGCTATTAAATTTTGACTTTAAGTCATGAGAGCACAATTAAATACATTGAGTTCAAAAATCTCAAATTTCCCATTTACATCAAAACTAATATTTGTTTACATAATAAAACCAGAGTACTACAACTCAATCTCTAACAGCGGAGTGACTCGGAATAAAATTTTATGAGATGCCTTTACTTATCTGCGGTGGACAGTACGCATCAATGATTACACACTAGGCTGATCCCTGTGTACAAAAGGAGAAATAAGAAAGGTGTGAGTCTCACAGACTCAGTGATCATCGGCTCCATGAGTAGAGGATAAATGGGAAACAAGCAATAAGGTTCAGATTTTGAATAATAAAACTTGCAATAGTAGATAAAAATATTTAATTCAAATGGAGATTTGTGCCTTATATATATATAAGAAAATATCGAGAATCTCTTATAAGTAGTAATCAACCATAATGTATATCAAATCAAGTAAGTAAACTTTTGTGCAGTGAGAAGGTTAATAACCATTTTCAAACTAAATCAGTAAAATATCATTTTAAACCTCGTGTTCGTAAAAGATCTCTATAGTCGAAATTATCTCAAGTGACACTCAAATCAAATCAATAAAGTTGGGTAGCTCCCGCGAAACCAAATAGTAACCAGGTTTATACACAGTTCGCAAATCACCTCGCACGCGAGGGTAAAATTCATATAACAGTAAAACTAAGGGGAGTTGCAGGAAACCACATAATTTCATTTTCACCATCCAAGAGATAAGAGTCTGAAAGCCCAAAAAGATTTTTGTCTCGAGTAGGAAATCAAATAAAATCCATGGTCCTGGTACCACGTAATAACCTTCGAAAGCCTCGCTCCACCGTATCCCACATGCCTGGCAGTCTCACGATGTTGGTTGACATCGGGAATCAAACGGTCGCAATCGTGTAATCATCTAGTGGCCTAGCCACGTATACACATATCACAGGCCGTGGCCCCAACCACGCCTAACCGCCTGTCGGTGACCCAATGGTTCTCTAGCTAAAGCTCACTCGTGCACAAGGGTCACACTTAACTGAAGTGACAGTCGGCCTACTATCGAATCTCTCGGTTTATAAAACCATTTTAGAAATCACTTTATGTCCTTGAAATCTCGTTTCTAATTATTTCCAAAGCATTCAACATTAGGTATGATAAAATCTATCATTTTCTCAAAATGAATTTATGCATGAGTTTCAAAACAATAATTTGCATGGTGGATAAGAAATATAACCATGAATGCACACTGCACAAATATAAGGCATAGATTGAAGCAAAGCAATGCGAAGGGCTTGTTTCCCGATTTTTAAAACACTTTACATATAATTTATACATATATATTCTAAACAATTTTTGAACATAATTTGCATTTATAATTCCTTAAAATTTCTACCAACACATGCTATCCACAATTTTACATCTAAAATAAAATATGCGTATATTTACACTATTATGGGAATTTTAAAATTGACTCCCCTTACTCACCTCAGAATAGCGAGACACTACATCACTATTAATTCGAAATCGTATCTACTTATTCCTTCTTGTCGGTTGCTCGCTATTTTCTCCGACCTGCCGCCATAGTGCACCACCTTTACTTATTTTCTTAAATATTGAAACCCACTTAATTAATATATCTATATATCTTATTTTATTCTAAAATTATTATTATATATTTTATTATTTTCTTACCTTTCTTTCCCGTTTATTTTTTCTCTCTTATGCTCGTTTTTCTCTTCCTTTCTTCTCCCTTATTTCACTCACCAACCAGCTGCTCTTCCTTCCTCTTTCTCTCTCACCGTCGGTAGCACCCTCTCTACTTTCACTCTCACCGCTAGTGGTACCCTCTCTACTTTCACTCTCACCGCTAGTCACGATAACAGCCTAGCTTCTTTTCCTTTTTCCTTCCCAAAAATCCAGCAGCACAAGTTCTCTTTGTCCTTCACAATCCAGCAGCACAAACCTTTGTTTATTCTCTCACAAACCCAACGACACCAGCCTTTGTTTTCTCCGTCAAGCATTAGCCGCACCACTCCTTTATTTTTCCCTCACCAGCCAATGGTACCAGCTTTTTTTTTTCCCTCAGAACCGACTTATTTCTTTCCTTTTTCCTACTTCAAATATCCAGCTTTGAGTTTTCTTTTCTTTCTTTTCTTCTTCTTTTATTCACTTGGCCGACTCCCCATCATTTCTTCTCTTTTTGTTTCTTGTCTTTTCTTTCTTTCATCCTTATCCCATTTTACTTACCAAGTTGGCCGGCCCCTACCACCATAAAAATGCTTATTGACCCTTTAATTGACCACATGGGTGGCTACCCATGTTGGTCTCTTTTATATATATATATATATATATATTTATTATTGTATTATTTATTTTAATATTTCTTTATTTTATTTCTCCCATTTAATTTTACTACATAATACTCAAACTTTCATATTTTAAAATTTGATCCTTCATATGCGTTTAAAAATTTTAATTTCCATCTATCTTTTTGCTCTGCACATGTACCACCAAAATATCGAAATTGCACTTTAACGCAGTATCACCATAATATTTAAATATTTACTTATTTGTGTTAACTCGATTAATAAAATCACGCGAGCACAATTATCGTTGTTTTTCTTCGAAATTCTTTCTTATTTCTTCTCCCCCACTTAGATTAATCATATAATCTTTTTTGATGACTAATTCCAATAATAGATAAAATATTAATATTTTAATATTATTTTATGAATTAAATAATATTTTATTTCAAAATATTCTTTTCACACGTAATCGCTTTTCGACCCTTAATTTACATTAAGTGACTATTTGTTTTATCGATAGAGTTTTATTAACTGTTAAACAAAAGTACGGGGTGTTACAATTTTGGATCCTTCGCATGTGATATAATATGAGGAGGTTCAATTGTAAAATGGACATAATTATGAGGAGTAACCCATAGCCATTTTCGATCAGCAAGGGAAACGGCTTTGCTCCAAAGACATTGCTATGGTGAAAGCACAGTGGCAAAGCCAAGTGGTTGAAAAAGCCACTAAGAACTTGAAGAGGAAATGAGAGAAAAGTATCCCTATATGTTTGAGGTTAAATGTACATATGTTTTGAATATGGTATGCGATTTGAAATTCGAGGATGAATTTCTTATAAAGAAGGGAGAATGTAACACCCCTAATTTTGTATATAAATTAAGTTAACTGGTGATATGTCATGTATGCCAAGTGTTTGAGGATATATATATATATGTAGATAAGTGGACACTCAGGCAAATTTTTAGGGGAGATGTGATAAATCCCATAGTTTGAGGTTTTGATATGAGTTTAATGTTATGTTTGTGAATTTATCTATATGGGATTAAGATAAATGAATGATTGGAGGTGTGATATCAACAGGGGATGATTTTGGGGTGTCAAACTTGGATTTTTGGAAATTTTGGAAGCTTAAAACTACCTAGAGGGGAAGATGTATTGATACATCCCCTCATGTATCAAGACATATTTGGTAGAAAGAACAATATGAGGTGTTCTAGAGGAATTCTATCGATACATTTAAGGATGTATCAATAGATTTGGCTAAAAGATAAATATGTATCGATACATTTCCTCAATGTATTGATACATTTGAAGAAAAGAGCACCCAAGACCATTCAACTTAAAATATATCGATACATTGCCTTAATGTATTGATACATTTTCTTGAAATTAGGGCAAATGTATCAATACATTGCCAAATGTATCGATACATCACTGAGGAGAAGTAAAAATAAAAAGGGGTTTCGAGCCATTTTTGCCCTATTCACTCTTAACTCTTTCTTTCCCTTTCTCTTTCTAAAAAACTCAAAACTCTAGCCCCTAAATTGATTTTTAAAGCCATTTGAGGTTATTTGGAGCTTAAGAAATGATCCTAGAGGTAAGATTTAACATTTTACTGACTATTTTTCAATTTATTCGATTAATAACTTTAAATATGACTTTTCTTCAAATTAGCTAATTTTCCCTCTTTGGCTTAGATTGGACAATTTGGAGCCAAGATTCGTGCAATCTAACTTCTAAGCTATGAGTTTAGCTTGTTAATGAAGGATTTGAGCTTAAATGGTTGGATTGCTAAGATTTGGTTAATTGTGGAAAAGCTAGCATTTTTTGAAAACTAAGACTTAATTAACAATTGTATGTTTTGATGTGTTCTAAGGAGGAAACAAAGTAATTAGACGTGCTGGTGAGCTAAAAGACAATTAAAGTCTAAAGTTGAGCTTAGAAATGGGATTACCTCCAATTTGTCTCTATGAATGGGTTTAATTAAAATGCATGTAATGCATAATGCCTTGATGAAGGTGCTGCCATAGTATTAGAATATGTGTATGTATATATATGTATATATATAATTGCCTAGGTGTAAGTGCCTAGGTGTAAGAACCAAACTGTGGAATGGGTGTTTGTGTGTTGTGATGTGAACCACATGGGTGGCCTATGGTGTGTGTACCTAGACTAGGATGTCTAGAGACTATAATGAACCCTAGGAATATATTTCCATAGGCAAATGAGATGTTAAAAGGATTTGATCAAATGATGCCTTGGAAACATAGAGGCATTTAAAAACTTGAACGAGCTATATAGAATTGAAGTGCGATAAACATGATTTGTGATATATTATGGATGAGTGGATGATAAATGCATGATGGCCTTATTTATGCTTTTGTGTTTTCGTCCGAGGGATGAATTCTAGACACTGATTTGATTTGTGGATGGGTGGAGTTCTGTCCCCTTGTGATTATGTATGTGCTTGCAGGGAAGGTGGTAAGTAGGGATAATGGCGCTAATCTCGCCTATGATTTCCACTTGTAGTGCTTTGATACCACCTATTTGAGAATGCTCTGAGTGATGCCAACCGTCGAGAGATTACTCCGATCGATAATTTGATTTTTTACTAGCTACTTGGGCGTTGTGCGTGATTTGTTCTCTACCCATTACTTCAGCATGCACGTGATCTGTTTCTCCACCAGTGGCTTTGCCTTGAGCATGATTTGATTCTTCATTAGTTGGCCACTGAGCACAATTTGACTATGTCCAGGGGAGGACTACTTGTTGATTTGTTTTGCAGATGATATGGGATAGCCGTGAAAGGCTTAGATAAATATGATATCAATATGACGTGATATTTTGACGACTAGAATGTGCCACAGAGAATGATGTGCATAACTTTGATTGGCTTGAAAGGTAGCCCTAATGATATGTGTGAAAATCTTTTGATATATTGAAGATGATGATATGCCCTCATATTAGAGACTTTAGGGATAATGATGTGCCCTATGTTTGGAGATATTTCCTAGAACATCTTGATGTACGGATGGTGCATATATATATATATTTTATATATGTGTTCAATATATTTGACTTTGTTCATTTGCACCACTCACTGGGTATTATAGTACTCACCCATTTGGGTACCATGTGTAGATAAATAAACCACAAAGGTGGGTGGCAAGGGTTGTCTACAGACAGACCAGTTTCGACATTCAGTAAGTTCCTGTTACATGTTGGTCTCTCTGCTGAGTCAGTTGAAATCTTTCGACGTGGTTATGTATGTGTCACGACCCAAATTCCGAGCCATGACCGGCGCATGGGTCCAATAGACGTAATCCACTAAACCCAAGCAAGGCTGTTATTTATCTTACTTATAATTCCATCTATTATCACTAAGTCATATTTCATAACTTTGAATAAAAATAGTGATATACAATGCCAACTCGTACTGGCATTACTCATTTAAAATTTACATTAGGTTCATCTATACATAACAGGTCTATAAGGACACCTCGTCCTAATTATCGGTTGCCTCGTGATCTAAAAACATGAATTTGAAAATGGTGAGTATAAACCCAGTGAGTGAACAAGGAAGGGAATAAGCAACAATTAGGGAGAATTTAAAATCATGATGCACTTGTTTCAAAACAATGCAATTTAGTTCATTCTTATTTAAAACCCCTCAAAACCCGAGAGTTTCTCGCTCCAGCGAGCATGAATTTTGCTGCAGCGAAAACGGAGCAACAAGAGAAACATTTTTCCTCACTCAACAAAAAGCCATCCTGCTAAATTAAAAAAATCAACATAAAATTCATGAAAATTCTCAAAGTAAAATGTGTCAAATTTCACGTACATTATAACCATAAATCATTGTCCATCAATTTGCTATAACACACACATTTACATATGTATATATATATATACGTATATACCCATCATCATCATCTCACCAACCCATCATCATCATCACCAGCTCATCATCATCATCACCAGCTCATGCGCACTCTTTACTCGCACATGGCTGGGTCATCACCGGGTTATGCGAACTCCCTACTCGCACATAACCGGATCATCACTAGGTTATGCGCACTCCATACTCGCACATAACTAGGTCATCCTCGGCTTATGCACATTCCCTACTCGCACATAGCCGAGTCAACATAATTACACAACATTATATTCAAGCATATGTGTATATCATTATCATCCAGCCACATAGAAATCCATAATAACCACATTTCATAACATAAACCTTTTCTCAAAAGCTTGTTCCCAAGGCATTCATTTTCATGAAAAATTTCATAAAATCATTCAAACACCTTGTTCAAAACAGTCATATTCCCAAAACAATTTTGATAGGCAGTCCACTCACAAGTGTCGAAAATTCGGATTCCGAGTGCACTCGGACTAATAGTCCTCAACCGTAATTCCTTTGCCTTTTTCGGACGTCTCACTACCTTGACAAATAACAAAATCGAGGAATTTACTATATTGTTCCTAAATTGATATAAACTAATTTAAATTACTAATGCTTGATATGTAAATGCAAAAATACGTTCGATTACCGCTTAATCGCGGTATCGATTAAATTCGACCGATCACCCGATTAATTGGCGATTGTGTTCAAATCACCTCTAAATTAATTCATTTTTCCTCTAATACCTTAATTTACCACATACCATTTAAATAAAGCCAAATTCAGCATTAGAACCCTCACAGCTCCTTATAGAAAAATTCGGTTATTTGGTGCACTAGCACCGAAATTTTTTTCTACATAACTGTTTCACCTTAATTCATCATTTTCCAAGCCATTTTCCTTGAAATAAAAAACAATCCCCCATTGATATTCAGCCCTCATGGTTCGACCAACAAGGAACCCTAGAGAAATTGAATATTTCTTTTGTGTTTTTGTTCATAACCATGCTTAACTATCCCTAAACACTAACATAGTCTAAAATCAAATTATTCCAACAGCAATTCCTCTTCCATACCCATTTTTCAGAATTGAATTCATCATGATAACTCAATATTCAACCATGGAAATGAAGAACAAAAGCATGGGTAAGCTAGGTATCAAGGAGAATTAAAGAAATTTTAACTTACCTAGCTTGTTTCCTTGATTTCTTCATTGTTTCTTTGAATTTTCACTTAGGTTTTCTTGTTTTTCCCTTTGTTCTTCCTTTCTTCTTGTTTCTGGTTGTCTAGGCCGAATATGGTGAGAGAATTGGCGATTTAATGGGCTGATTTCTATAGAAAATAATAAAAGAATCAAGCATGCCATGTGTCACATGCTTATTAGCCTAATTTTTAACTTTTTGACTTTTTCTTCTTAATTTTCCACCACAATTATTCTGGTATTTATCCAATCCTACCACATTTAAAATCCCTTGGTCTTCACAAGTGCTGGGGCGAAAAATTTACCAATTTGCCCCCGAGGTGAAAAAATTACGATTTTACCCCTATACTCCAAAATGTACCGGAATCACATTATTTCTACTTTTCAACCTCAAATAACACTAATATTGATCAATATTAACCAAATGGAGCAAAAAAATCATTTTTTTAAAAATTCCCATTTAGTCCTCTAGTTGCAAAATTACCATTTTGCCTTTGTACTCCAAAAATACCGAGAATCATAATTTTTCACTGCTAAACATCATTTTATACTCCAATAATCATAATTATATGAAATATAATTATTCTTGGTCAAATGTGATCAAATCTTGGCTAAAAATCTCCATTTAATCATCAAATGGTAAAATGACCGTTTTGTCCCTAATCGGTCAATTTTCCTGATGGACTCCAAACTGGACCTTGAACTCCGAATCACTATTCTAAGCCATTCTGTGGGTTTCAAAATTTTCAATTTCCTCTTAGAATTTCTATTTGAACTAGTTCAAGGCTCGATTTAACTTAGTTGTACCACTCGGTACAATACCGTCCTTTAATCGAGCTTGACAGGGTCTCACATTCTCCCCCACTAATAAAAATTCGGTCCCCGAATTTAAACTCAATGTAGAGTGGGTTACCTTTACATATCGAAGAGGTGTGGATGCTTTGTCCGCATGTCATCCTCAGCTTCCCACGTTACCTCCTCGCTAGTGTGATTCGGCCACAACACTTTCACTGAGGCTACATCCTTTGAACGGAGCTTTTTAGCTTGCCTATCAAGGATAGCTATCGGTTGTTCCTCATAGGTTAGATTATCTTGCAACTAAATGGTTTCATACCGTATTACATGTGATGGATATGGGTTGTACTTCCTAAGCATGGACACATGAAACACGGGATGGATATTCGAAAGGTCTGGCGGTAATGCCAAACGAAATGCCATTGCTCCAACCCTTTCTAAGATCTCGAAGGGTCCTATATACAGAGGACTTAACTTCCCTTTCTTGCCAAACCTCATTACCCCTTTAGTTGGTGAAACTTTCAAAAATACATGATCTCCTACTTGGAACTCCAAGTCTCTCTGTCGGTTATCAGCATATAACTTTTGTCTACTTTGTGCTGTTAACATCCTCTAACGGATCATGCGTATTTCCTCAGTGGCATCCTGCACCAACTTAGGCCCCAAAAGTTTCCTTTTTCCTACCTCTAGTCATCCAATGGGTGACCTACATCTCCATCCATATAATGCCTCAAATGGTGCCATTTGGATGCTAGTTTGGAAACTGTTGCTGTAGGCAAATTCCACTAAGGGTAGATATTGCTCCCACCTGACACCAAGGTCTATCACACAAGCCCTCAACATATCCTCCAATGTTTGTATGGTCCGTTTAGATTGTCCATCAGTCTGAGGGTGGAAAGCTATGCTGAAATCCAACTTAGTGCCTAATGCTTCTTACAACTTTCCCCAAAACCTACTAGTAAACTAAGCTTCTCTGTCAGATACTATAGATATGGGAATACCATGCAATCGTACTATCTCATCCACATAAACTCGAGTGTATTGGGCAGCCCCGTAAGTAGTCTTAACCGAAAGAAAATGAGCTGACTTTGTTAACCGGTCTACTACTGTCCAAATTGAATCATATCCCCCACTGGTTCAAGGCAAACCCGTTACAAAGTCCATAGCAATATGTTCCCACTTCCACTCGGGTACTGGTAATGGCTATAGTAGCCCTGTAGGATTTTGATGCTCGACCTTTACCTGCTGACAAACCAGGCACTTGGAGACAAACTCAGCTACATCTCTCTTAAGTCCTTCCCACCAATACACCTCCTTCAAATCTTGATACATCTTTGTAGCCCCTGGATGTACCACATAAGCTGCCATGTGAGCTTCCTCCAATATTTCGCTCGTCAACTCGTCACCATCAGGCACATAAAGTTTGGTTCCATACCTCAACACTCCATCTGTGCCTTTAGTAAACATTTTTCCTTTCCTACCCTGAGGATCCTCTAAGGCCTTAGTCACAAACTCATCTTTACTTTGTGCTTCTTTAATCTTGTCCATTAAAATAGGTCTCACTCTAAAATGTGCTAGCAAAGCATTTGTCTCCGCAACTTCCAAACGCACACCTATGTCTCCCAAGCTATGGATCTCTCTAACCAAGGATCTCCTATCAGTAGAAGTATGTGCCAAGTTTCCCATTGATTTTCGACTCAAGGCATCCGCCACTACATTGGCTTTACCGGGATAATAAAGAATAGTACAATCATAATCCTTTAGTAACTCCATCCATCTACGTTGCCGTAAGTTAAGATCCCTCTGCTGAAATATATACTTCAAACTTTTGTGATCCGTGTATATCTCGCAAGTCTCACCATACAAGTAATGTCTCCAAATCTTTAAGGCAAACACGATTGCTGCCATTTCCAAATCGTGTATGGGGTAATTCTGCTCATGACTTTTAAGTTGCCTAGATGCATACGCAATCACCTTCCCATGTTGCATTAATACACATCCTAAACCAACCCTCGATGCATCACAAAACACCGTATAACCCCTTGTGCCTTGCGGTAGGCTTAACACTGGAGCTGTGGTGAGACATGCCTTAAGCTTCTCAAAACTATTCTCACAAGCATCAGACCACTCAAATTTTGTATCTTTACGTGTCAGTTTAGTCAGAGGGGCAACTATTTTGGAGAAGTCCTTCACAAAGCGACGATAATAGCCAACTAAACCCGCAAAGCTTCTAATCTCCGTAATTGATGTTGGCCTTGGCCATTTTTCCACTGCTTCAATTTTCTTTGAATCAACTTGTATCCCATCCTTAGATACCACATGCTCCAAGAATGCAACACTTTCGAGCCAAAATTCACACATGGAGAACTTAGCATACAATCGATGTTCTCTCTAAATTTGGAGCACTATCTTAAGATGCTGTTCATGCTCCTCTCGGCTCTTTGAATATATCAAGATGTCATCAATAAGCACCACCACAAACTTATCCAAATAAGGCTTGAACACTCGGTTCATCAAATCCATGAAGGCTGCAGGAGCATTCGTGAGCCCAAATGACATCACTAAGAACTCATAGTGCCCATATCTTGTTCAAAATGCGGTCTTGGGTATATCTTGATTCCGGATTCTCAACTGATGGTACCCAGATCGCAGATCTATCTTAGAGAAACATTGTGCTCCTTGTAGGTGATCAAATAAATCATCTATCCTTGGGAGAGGATACTTATTCTTCACCGTTACTTTATTAAGCTGTTGATAATCAATGCACAGCCTAAGTGACCCATCTTTCTTCTTCACAAATAACACTAGTGCTCCCCATGGGGATACACTAGGACGGATGAAGCCTTTATCCAATAAATCCTCTAATTGATCCTTAAGCTCTTTGAGCTTTGCCGGTGCCATTCTATATGGGGGTATGGATATAGGTTTAGTGTTTAGAATTAAATCTATGCAAAATTCAATCTCCCACTCGGGAGGTAAACCTGGTAGCTCCTCCGGAAATACATCCATGAACTTCTTAACCACCGACACTTGACTTACATTTCCAACCTTCGCTTGAGTATCCCTTACAACAGCCAAGTAACCTATACAACCCTGTCATATTAACCTTCTAGCAGAAATGACCGATATCAAATTGGTTGGAGAATTACTCCTATCCCCTTGAATACTAAACGATGATTCACTAGGGAGATCAAATTTAACCAATTTATGATAACAGTCCACACTAGCACGACAAGGTGGTAACCAATCCATCCCCAAGATCACATCAAAGTCTAAGGTGTCTAACACCACCAAATTCACCAAAGTGTCCTTGTCCTTGACTCATACTACACAGGACTCATATTTCCATTCGGCTAGAAATATCTCCTTTAAAGGAGTAGACACTACTAATTGTTCTTTTCTCTTAATACGATCTTTACCCAACTGAGATGCAAAACATGGAGAGATAAAAGAATGAGTAGCATCAGGATCAAATAGTACCTGAGCATTCATATCACAAATTGAAAGAATACCTGAGACCACTACATTGTATGTTTGGGCCTCCTGCTGTGTTAAAGCAAACACCTTTGCTTGGCCTCTGCCAATAGAACTCTGATGTCCGGACCCAGATGGCCTACCCTGAGAGGAAGTACCAGCACCTCTACCCCTTGATCCACTAGCCTCCCGACCAGATAAGGCAGCAACTGAAGGAGCAGACGAAGCTAGCTGGGTGGAACCACGAGCAGAGTCTTGTGATTAATGAGCCCTCGGACAATCTCTCCTAATATGCCCAGGTTGACTGCACTCAAAACAAGTTCTTGTGGTAAGGAAACATCGTCCACTATGTTGTCTCCCACAAATATCACAAGGGTGGGTGACTTGACTACTCTGTCTCGAATCTTATTGTCTCCTAACATTGAAAGTTCTCTGTCCTGTCCCAATACTAGTACTAGGCAGGTCAATCCACTATTGGGATAATCGTAAATCCCTCTGTGGACCCTGACGGTTAGAAGACGAACCACCACTACTGAAATCTCTCCGACCTTGATAACCCTCAGTCTTGGCCCTATTTGCCCTATCCCTTGTAGCCCTACTCTCACTGGTCCTCATCTCAATGCGTTGAGCACAATCTACTGCTGCAGAATAGGTAGTGAAATCTCGAGATGCCATAACCCTAAACAGTGGCTCTACTAACCCATCCACAAACCTCTAAATCTTCATCTCCTTAGTAGAAACGAGGTAGGGAGCATAGCGAGACAACTGTGTAAACTTGATGTCATACTCCAACACTATCATACTCAAAGTCTGTACCAAATTCTCAAACTCTCTAGCTCTGGCATTACGTACACTGAGTGGTAGGAACCGATCCAAGAAGGCTGCACTAAACTCACTCCAAGCCAATGGTGTTGCATCCGTCGATCTGCCTCTACATAAGGAGCTATACCATTCCTGCGCCACATCCTCTAATCGAAAGGCGGTTAACTCGACTGATCGGACACTAGAGCATCCCAAAGCTTTACATATCTTCTCCATCTTATCCAGGAAAACCTAGGGTTTCTCTGATGCATCAGACCTTGAAAATGATGGAGGCTTAAGCTTTAGGAAATCGGGAAGAGAAATCTCTAAGTGACCCCTCTCCACCTCACGATATTGACGATCGGCCTGTCCTTGGGAGCTAGGAGATTCTTGTACTGTAGGTCTCCCCTCTACTACCCTTTGTATATCCTCCATACAGGTCGCCATCATCTCTATAACCCGGTTAACCCCCTGTAGGCCTGCCGCTAAATCCTCAATAGTAATACCTTCAGTTGGGTGTCTATCTACATCACTTGAGGATTGTCCCTCCTCTTGCCTACTCACAGGCGTATCCGACCTCACCTGCCGAGTGACCCTGCCACGTCTACCTCTGCCTCTCCAGGTGGATGCCCGTGGTCTATCTGCCATCTCAATGGGATCATCTTGCTCCCCTACCCGTCTTGAGGCGGCTCGTGTCTTAGGCGACATTCTTACCTAGACAAGAGCAA